>NC_057801.1:262174872-262291798 GCF_018294505.1 Triticum aestivum | reverse complement strand
CTGCCCTAGGCAGCCCCTCTCTCTTTCCCGCAGGGCCCAATAAGGCCCAATACTTCTCCCCGGCGAATTCCCGTAACTCTCCGGTACTTCGAAAAATACCCGAATCACTCGGAACCTTTCCGAACTCCGAATATAGTCGTCCAATATATCGATCTTTACGTCTCGACCATTTTGAGACTCCTCGTCATGTACCCGATCTCATCCGGGACTCCGAACTCCTTCGGTACATCAAAACTCATAAACTCATAATATAACTGTCATCGAAACCTTAAGCATGCGGATCCTACGGGTTCGAGAACTATGTAGACATGACCTAGAACTATTCTCAGTCAATAACCAATAGCGGGACCTGGATGCCCATATTGGCTCCTACATATTCTACGAAGATCTTTATCGGTTAAATCGCATAAAAATATACGTTGTTCTCTTTGTCATCGGTATGTTACTTGCCCGAGATTCGATCGTCGGTATCCAATACCTAGTTCAATCTCATCACCGGCAAGTCTCTTTACTCATTCTGTAATGCATCATCCCGTAACCAACTCATTGGTCACATTGCTTGCAAGGCTTATAATGATGTGCATTACAGAGAGGGCCCAGAGATACCTCTCCGACAATCGGAGTGACAAAACCTAATCTCGAAATACGCCAACTCAACATGTACCTTCGAAGACACCTGTAGTACTCCTTTATAATCACCCAGTTACGTTGTGACGTTTGGTAGTACCCAAAGTGTTCCTCCGGTAAACGGGAGTTGCATAATCTCATAGTTATAGGAACATGTATAAGTCATGAAGAAAGCAATAGCAACATACTAAACGATCAAGTGCTAAGCTAACGGAATGGGTCAAGTCAATCACATCATTCTCCTAATGATGTGATCCCGTTAATCAAATGACAACTCTTTTGTCCATGGCTAGGAAACATAACCATCTCTGATAAACGAGCTAGTCAAGTAGAGGCATACTAGTGACACTATGTTTGTCTATGTATTCACACATGTATTATGTTTCCGGTTAATACAATTCTAGCATGAATAATAAACATTTATCATGAAATAAGAAAATAAATAATAACTTTATTATTGCCTCTAGGGCATATTTCCTTCAGTCTCCCACTTGCACTAGAGTCAATAATCTAGTTCACATTGCCATGTGATTTAACACCAATATTCATATCTGTATATGATTAACACCCATAGTTCACATCATCATGTGACCAACACCCAAAGGGTTTACTAGAGTCAATAATCTAGTTCACATCGCTATGTGATTAACACCAAAGAGTACTAATGTGTGATCATGTTTTGCTCGTGAGAGAAGCTTAGTCAACGGGTCTGTCACATTCAGAGCCGTATGTATTTTGCAAATATTCTATGTCTACAATGCTCTGCACGGAGCTACTCTAGCTAATCGCTCCCACTTTCAATATGTATCCAGATTGAGACTTAGAGTCATCTGGATCGGTGTGAAAACTTGCACCGAGGTAACTTTTACGACGGGCTCTTTTATCACCTCCATAATCGAGAAATATTTCCTTAGTCCTCACTAAGGATATTCTTGACCAATGTCCAGTGATCTACTCCTAGATCACTATTGTACTCCCTTGTCAAATACAGAGCAAGGTATACAATAGGTCTGGTACATAGCATAGCATACTTTATAGAACCTATGACTGAGGCATAGGGAATGACTTTTCATTCTCTCTCTATTTTCTGCTGTGGTCGGGATTTGAGTCTTACTCAATTTCATACCTTTGCAACACAGGCAAGAACTCTTTCTTTGACTGTTCCATTTTGAACTACTTCAAAATCTTGTCAAGGTATGTACTCATTGAAAATCTTATCAAGCGTCTTGATCTATCTCAATAGATCTTGATGCTCAATATGTAAGTAGCTTTACTGAGGTCTTTCTTCGAAAAACTCCTTTCAAATACTCCTTTATGCTTTGCAGAATAATTCTACATTACTTCCGATCAACAACATGTCATTCACATATACTTATCAGAAATGTTGTAGTGCTCCCACTCACTTTCTTGTAAATATAGGCTTCACCGCAAGTCTGTATAAAACTATATGCTTTGATCAACTTATCAAAGCGTATATTCCAACTCCGAGATGCTTGCACTAGTCCATAGATGCACATTTTGTTAACACCTTTAGGATCGACAAAACCTCTTGGTTGCATCACATACAACTCTTCTTTAATAACTCCATTAAGGAATGCAGTTTTGTTTATCCATTTGCCAGATTTCATAAAATCCGGCGATTGCTAACATGATTCGGACAGACTTAGCATTGATACGAGTGAGAAAATCTCATCGTATTCAACCCCTTGAACTTGTTGAAAACCTTTTGCAACAAGTCGAGCTTAGTGGATAGTAACACTACTATCAGTGTCCGTCTTCCTCTTGAAGATCCATTTATTTAACATGGCTTGCTGATCATCGAGCAAGTCAATCAAAGTCCATACTTTGTTCTCATACATGGATCATATCTCAGATTTTATGGCCTCAAGCCATTTCGCGGAATCTGGGCTCATCATCGCTTCCTCATAGTTCGTAGGTTCATCATGGTCTAGTAACATGACTTCCAGAACAGTATTACCGTACTACTCTGGTGCGGACTGTACTTTGGAAGACCTACGAGGTTTTGTAGTAACTTGATCTAAAGTTTCATGATCATCATCATTAGCTTCTTCACTAATTGGTGTAGGAATCACTGGAACTGATTTCCGTGATGAACTACTTTCCAATTCGGGAGAAGGTACAAATTACCTTATCAAGCTCTACTTTCCTCCCACTCACTTATTTCGAGAGAAACTCCTTCTCTAGAAAGGATCCATTTTTAGCAACGAATATCTTGCCTTCGGATCTGTGATAGAAGGTGTACCCAACTATTTCCTTTGGGTATTCTATGAAGACGCACTTCTCCGATTTGGGTTCGAGCTTATCAGGATGAAACTTTTTTACATAAGCATCGCAGCCCCAAACTTTAAGAAATGATAACTTGGGTTTCTTGATAAACCACAGTTCATATGTTGTCGTCTCAACGGATTTAGATGGTGCCCTCTTTAATGTGAATGCAACTGTCTCTAATGCATAACCCCAAAACAATATTGGTAAATCAATAAGAGACATCATAGATCGCACCATATCCAATAAAGTGCGTTTACGACGTTCGGACACACCATAATGTTGTGGTGTTCCAGGTGGCGTGAGCTGTGAAACTATTCCACATTGTTTTAATTGAAGACCAAACTCATAACTCAAATATTCGTTTCCGCGATCAGATCGCAGAAATTTTATTTTCTTGTTACGATGATTTTTCCACTTCACTCTGAAATTCTTTGAACCTTTCAACTATTTCAGACTTATGTTTCATCAAGTAGATATACCCATATCTGCTTCAAATCATCTGTGAAGGTCAGAAAATAATGGTACTTGCCATGAGCTTTAACACTCACCGGACCGCATACATCAGTATGTATTATTTCCAATAAGTCAGTTGCTCACTCCATTGCTCCGGAGAACGGAGTCTTTAGTCATCTTGCCCATGAGGCATGGTTCGCAAGCATCAATTGATTCATAATCAAGTGATTCCAAAATTCCATCAGCATGGAGTTTCTTCATGCGCTTTACACCAATATGACCTAAACGGCAGTGCCACAAATAAGTTGCACTATCATTTTTAACTTTGCATCTTTTGGCTTCAATATTATGAATGTGTGTATTACACGATCGAGATCCAACAAACCATTTTCATTGGGTGTATGACCATAGAAGGTTTTATTCATGAAAACAGAACAACAATTATTCTCTAACTTACATAAATAACCGTATTGCAATAAACATGATCAAATCATATTCATGCTCAACGCAAACACCAAATAACACTTATTTAGGTTTAACACTAATCCCGAAAGTATAGGGAGTGTGCGATGATGATCATATCAATCTTGGAACTATTTCCAACACACATCGTCACTTCACCCTTAACTAGTCTCTATTTATTCTGCAACTCCCGTTTCGAGTTACTAATCTTAGCAACTGAACTAGTATCAAATACTAAGGGGTTGCTATAAACACTAGTAACGTACACATCAATAACATGTATATCAAATATACTTATGTTCACTTTGCCATCCTTCTTATCCGCCAATCACTTGGGGTAGTACCTCTTCCAGTGACCAGTCTCTTTGCAGTAGAAGCACTTAGTCTCAGGCTTAGGACCAGACTTGGGTTTCTTCACTTGAGCAGCAACTTGCTTGCCGTTCTTCTTGAAGTTCCCCTTCTTTTCCCTTTGCCTTTTTCTTGAAACTAGTGATCTTGTTAACCATCAACACTTGATGCTCTTTTCTTGATTTCTACCTTCGCCGATCTCAACATCGCGAAGAGCTCAGGAATAACTTCCGTCATCCCTTGCATATTATAGTTCATCACAAAGTTCTAGTAACTTAGTGATGGTGACTAGAGAATTCTGTCAATCACTATCTTATCTGGAAGATTAACTCCCACTTGATTCAAGCGATTGAAGTACCCAGACAATCTGAGCACATGCTCACTAGTTGAGCGATTCTCCTCCATCTTTTAGCTATAGAACTTGTTGGAGACTTCATATCTCTCAACTCGGGTATTTGCTTGAAATATTAACTTCAACTCCTGGAACATCTTATATGGTCCATGACGTTTAAAAACGTCTTTGAAGTCCCGATTCTAAGCCGTTAAGCATGGTGCACTAAACTATCAAGTAGTCATCATATTGAGCTAGCTAAACGTTCATAACGTCTGCATCTGCTCCTGCAATAGGTCTGTCACCTAGCGGTGCATCAGGGACATAATTCTTCTGTGCAGCAATGAGGATAAACCTCATGTCACGGATCTAATCCGCATCATTGCTACTAACATCTTTCAACACAGTTTTCTCTAGGAACATATCAAAATAAACATATGAAAGCAACAACGCGAGCTATTGATCTACAACATAATTTGCAAAATACTACTAGGACTAAGTTCATGATAAATTAAAGTTCAATTAATCATATTACTTAAGAACTCCCACTTAGATAGACATCCCTCTAATCCTCTAAGTGATCACGTGATCCAAATCAACTAAACCATGTCCGATCATCATGTGAGATGGAGTAGTTTCAATGGTGAACATCACTATGTTGATCATATCTACTATATGATTCACGCTCGACCTTTCGGTCTCCGTGTTCCGAGGCCATATCTGTATATGCTAGGCTCATCAAATAACCTGAGTATTCCGCGTGTGCAACTGTTTTGCACCCGTTGTATTTGAACGTAGAGCCTATCACACCCGATCATCACGTGGTGTCTCAGCACGAAGAACTTTCGCAACGGTGCATACTCAGGGAGAACACTTCTTGATAATTAGTGAGAGATCATCTTAAAATGCTACCGTCAAACAAAACATAATAAGATGTATAATAGATAAACATCATATGCAATCAAAATATGTGACATGATATGGCCATGATCATCTTGCGCCTTTGATCTCCATCTCCAAAGTACTGTCATGATCTCTATCGTCACCGGCACGACACCATGATCTTCATCATCTTGATCTATATCAATGTGTCATGACATGGTCGTCTCACCAACTATTGCTCTTGCAACTATTGCTATCGCATAGCGATAAAGTAAAGCAATTATTTGACACTTGCATCTTATGCAACAAAGAGACAACCATAGAGCTTCTGCCAGTCGCTGATAACTTCAACAAAACATGATCATCTCATACAACAACTTATATCTCATCACGTTTTGACCATATCACATCACAACATGCCCTGCAAAAACAAGTTAGACGTCCTCTACTTTGTTGTTGCAAGTTTTACGTGGCTGCTACGGGCTTAAGCAAGAACCAATCTCACCTACGCATCAAAACCACAACGATAGTTTGTCAAATAGACTCCGGTTTAACCTTCGCAAGGACCGGGCGTAGCCACACTTGGTTCAACTAAAGTTGGAGAAACTGACACCCGCCAGCCACTTGTGTGCAAAGCACGTCGGTAGAACCAGTCTCGCGTAAGCGTACGCGTAATGTCGGTCCAGGCCGCTTCATCCAACAATACCGCCAAACCAAAGTATGACATGCTGGTAGGCAGTATGACTTATATCGTCCACAACTCACTTGTGTTCTACTCGTGCATATAACATCAAACCATAAAAACCAGGCTCGGATACCACTGTTGGGGAACATAGTAATTTCAAAAAATTTCCTACGCACACGCAAGATCATGGTGATGATATAGCAACGAGAGGGGAGAGTGTTCGTCCACGTACCCTCGTAGACCGTAAGCGGAAGCGTTAGCACAACATGGTTGATGTAGTCGTACGTCTTCATGATCCGACCGATCCAAGCACCGAACGTACGGAGCCTCCGAGTTCAGCACACGTTCAGCTCGATGACGATCTCCGGCCCTCCGATCCAGCAAGGCTCCGGAGATGAGTTCCGTCAGCACGACGGCGTGGTGACGATGATGATGTTCTACCGGCGCAGGGCTTCGCCTAAACTCCGCGATGATATGACCGAGGTGGAATATGGTGGAAGGGGGCACCGCACACGGCTAAGGAACGATCCGTAGATCAACTTGTGTGTCTATGGGGTGCCCCCTACCCCCGTATATAAAGGAGTGGAGGAGGGGAGGGCCGGCCCTCTTCTATAGCGCGCCCTAGGGGAGTCCTACTCCCACCGGGAGTAGGATTCCCCTTTCCTAGTCCAACTAGGAGTCCTTCCATGTATTAGGAGTAGGAGACAAGGAAGGGGAAAAGAGAAGGGAAGGAAGGAGGGGGTGCGGCCCCTCCCCTTAGTCCAATTCGGACTAGGCCATGGGGGGCGCGCGGCCTGCCCTAGGCAGCCCCTCTCTCTTTCCCGCAGGGCCCAATAAGGCCCAATACTTCTCCCCGGCGAATTCCCGTAACTCTCCGGTACTCCGAAAAATACCCGAATCACTCGGAACCTTTCCGAACTCCAAATATAGTCGTCCAATATATCGATCTTTACGTCTCGACCATTTCGAGACTCCTCGTCATGTACCCGATCTCATCGGGGACTCCGAACTCCTTCGGTACATCAAAACTCATAAACTCATAATATATCTGTCATCGAAACCTTAAGCGTGCGGACCCTACGGGTTCGAGAACTATGTAGACATGACCTAGAACTATTCTCGGTCAATAACCAATAGCGGGACCTGGATGCCCATATTGGCTCCTACATATTCTACGAAGATCTTTATCGGTCAAATCGCATAACAACATACGTTGTTCCCTTTGTCATCGGTATGTTACTTGCCCGAGATTCGATCGTCGGTATCCAATACCTAGTTTAATCTTGTCACCGGCAAGTCTCTTTACTCGTTCTGTAATGCATCATCCCGTAACCAACTCATTGGTCACATTGCTTGCAAGGGTTATAATGATGTGCATTACCGAGAGGGCCCAGAGATACCTCTCCGACAATCGAAGTGACAAAACCTAATCTCGAAATACGCCAACTCAACATGTACCTTCGGAGACACCTGTAGTACTCCTTTATAATCACCCAGTTACGTTGTGACGTTTGGTAGTACCCAAAGTGTTCCTCCGGTAAACGGGAGTTGCATAATCTCATAGTTACAGGAACATGTATAAGTCATGAAGAAAGCAATAGCAACATACTAAACGATCAAGTGCTAAGCTAACGGAATGGGTCAAGTCAATCACATCATTCTCCTAATGATGTGATCCCGTTAATCAAATGACAACTCTTTTGCCCATGGCTAGGAAACATAATCATCTCTGATAAACGAGCTAGTCAAGTAGAGGCATACTAGTGACACTATGTTTGTCTATGTATTCACACATGTATTATGTTTCCGGTTAATACAATTCTAGCATGAATAATAAACATTTATCATGAAATAAGGAAATAAATAATAACTTTATTATTGCCTCTAGGGCATATTTCCTTCAACTTGCCCGAGATTCGATCGTCGGTATCTTAATACCTAGTTCAATATCATTACCGGCAAGTCTCTTTACTCGTTCCGTAATGCATCATCCCGTAACTAACTCATTAGTCACATTGCTTGCAAGGCTTAGAGTGATGTGCATTACCGAGAGGGCCCAGAGATACCTCTCCGACAATCGGAGTGACAAATCCTAATCTTGAAATACGCCTACTCAACAAGTACCTTCGGAGACACCTGTGGACACCTTTATAATCACCCAGTTACGTTGTGACGTTTGGTAGCACACAAAGTGTTCCTCCAGTAAACGGGAGTTGCATAATCTGATAGTCATAGGAACATGTATAAGTCATGAAGAAAGCAATAGCAACATACTAAACGATCAAGTGCTAAGCTAACGGAATGGGTCAAGTCAATCACATCATTCTTCTAATGATGTGATCCCATTGATCAAATGATAACTCATATCTATGGTTAGGAAACTCAACCATCTTTGATCAATGAGCTAGTCAAGTAGAGGCATACTAGTGACACTATGTTTGTCTATGTATTCACACATGTATTATGTTTCCGGTTAATACAATTCTAGCATGAATAATAAACATTTATCATGAAATAAGGAAATAAATAATAACTTTATTATTGCCTCTAGGGCATATTTCCTTCACTTACTACCTTACGTTCCGCTATATTAGCTAGGGTAGTAAAGGAGAACTACTGCGATTGTGTCCTGGTTCATCCGGATGAGCACCTCGGTAGAGAAAGCCGAAAACTGACCGTCATGATGCGGCGTGAGCCGGTCAGCTGTTCGAGAGGTTACAAATCTTTTGTGATTTTCTCCTAATTATGCGATGAATCGGCTTTTATCCGATCAGGTGTTTACAGCACCAAGTTCGGACTTCCAAACACTAGGGGCTATGCCTAAATTTTTATTGTCAAACTCCTATGACTAAGTGAGGGTGATAAAGCCACATAGTCCGATTGCCTGGTTCGTTGTGCTAAACACCTCCTTTAAGGACCAAACTTTGGAGTAAAGAGTGTTTAGATTTATCCCGAACACCCCCGTACTACCTACGTGGGGGTGGAAGCGGACGACTGGCCAACTCTCAGATTTAACAATACGGCCGCACGGGAGGTAAAATTTTAAATAACAAGCATTATATTACATCACGATCATGTTTCATAGTACAGGACAGGATAACATGAATGTACTCATTCAAAGATAGCATCCTTAGCACATTGCTCCGCCACAAGGCGGGATCCCTCCATAACATTGTCAAAATATAGTTCGGGCGTGCGGTGCTCCTTACCCGTTGGCGGTCCCTCGGTCACAAGCTTCGCGGCGTCCATCTTCACCCAGTGCATCTTGACTCGGGCGAAGGCCATTCGCACGCCCTCGATGTAGGCCAATCACTTGATTGCATCAAGCCGAGGGTAGGCATTGACCAACCGCTTCACGAGCCCGAAGTAGCTGCTGAGTATGGCTTCGGCAGGCCATAGCGGATTATTAAATCCTTCATGGCCAGTTCAGACGCCCTATGCAGTTCGACCAACTGTTTTAGCTGATCGTTAAAGAGCATCGGATGTTCTGGCGCAAGGTATTGCGACCAAAACAGCGTCTCCGTAGAGCTTCCCTCTTTGGCTCGAAAGAACTCCGCAGCGTCTGAAATGCTGCACGGCAGATCCACAAACGCCCCTGGAGAACTCCAACTCTGGGTCAGTAAGAGGAACCTTTTCTTCACATATTTGCTTTGCATAATAAAGGCCTTACCCGCCGCGATTTTTCTGGCCTCCTGGATTTCCTGGAGGGCGCCCTGGGCTTCAACCCGGGCATCATGTGCGCTTTGGCGGGCCTTGGCAAGTTCGGACTCTTGATCCGTAATGTTGCGCTCCAAGGACTCGCATTTCTTGACGACATCCTGGAGCTCTTGCTGGACCTCACTAACCATGGCCTCGTGCTTTTCTCGGGCGGCTTGTTCCTTGGTTGCTCTCTCCTCGGCCTTGGCTAGCACCCTCTTGAGGGCCTCCACCTCGGTCGCCGCTCCTACAAATCAAATGGCACTATGGTTATTACAAATCATCTATCCTTTCTGATATACATAAGGTCATTTGCATACCTTGTTTATCCTCTAGCTGGTTTTTCACGCGGCCGAGATCTTCCTCGGCCCGCTCCAGACTCTGCTTCAGTCCGGAAACCTCAGCGGTATGAGAAGTCGCAGCCAGTAACGACGCCTGCTTGTTCACATTGATTCATCTGGTTAGTCTCCTACAAAACTTGTTTGATCCTCTGTCCGGCTTTTCTTTTTGAACACCGGACAGTGTCTCAGGGGCTACTATCTATATGGTGACATTCTTTTTTAAATGCGTTGCTTACCTCAAAGCCTGTTAGAAGGCTTGTGCAGGCTTCGATTAGTCCACTCTTCGTGGACTGGATCTTTTCAACCACCGTACCCTTATGGGTACGGTGTTCCTCAACAATGGAAGCGCCTTGCAGCGCTTCCAGCAAATTGTCCGGTGCCTTTGGATGGATAGAGGTCACCGGTGGAATAGGCGCACCTTCTTCTTTCGAAAGAGGCTACTTGCCTAATTCCGAAGCCGTCAGGGTCTCCGGAGTTGTATTCGGCTGGGGGCAGAACTGAGTGTGACCCCCATCGCCAGTCTCCATGGGGATTTGCTCCCCATGTGTCCGGCGGCTGAGGTTTCACCCTCCGGCGCCACCCGGACGGCCTCCTAAACCTCTCCCTGGTCTGGGATCCTTCGGGACAACACCTCGGTGTCCTCCATGTCCTTGGGAGAGGAGGCCACCGGAAGGGTCTCGCTGTCCATCACCTCCGGGTCCAGCGAATCCCTCGAAGGTGAGGATCGCTCAAGGTTGGACCGAGTCGAACTGCAAATACATGATTCAACATGTTAATACTATGAAGTAGTGAGGCCGGATATATGAATGTGTTCGGGTTTTTGAGTACTCATGATTTGGCCAAGGGCTTGTCCCTGGGGCGCCACTTCGAGCTATTGTCGGTGGCCGCTGTGGAGTTGTCCAGGAGGGAAGTTTTCCCCTGCTTGGACGCCTCGGCCTCCAGACGCGTGGAGGTCGTCCTTTTCTTTCTTACCCCCTCAGGGGGGAATGGTGCTCTTCTTCTTCCTCTTCTTCCTCGTCGTCCTCGGTGGTGGAGGAATGAGTCTCGGCGTCTTCGGACGTCACGTCCGAAGTGCCCTTATTACGGAGGCCACCTCGGGTCCCCTTGGCCTTCTTCTTGGCCTTCTTCTCTGGTGCTTGATAAGGCGCCGGAACCAGCATCTTCATTAGAAGCGGGATTTCTGGGTCTTCGGGCAGCGGAGCCGGACAGTTAATCCGCTCTGCTTTCTTTGTCCAGCCCTGAGAGAATTAGTAGCGAGGCTTAGGCGTCTTTCTAGAGTATGCAAGTAAAGGAAACACCTTGAAAACATGAAAAAACTTACTGGACTAGAGGGATGGGCCAAGTTGTGCCCGCGGTCCTCGGTCGTAGCCGGCCGCGTCTCGTTGGCCTTGACAAGCACCTTCCATATGTCTTCGTGCGTAGTGTCGAAGAACTGCAGCAAGGTCTGGTGCTTGGCTGGATCATACTCCCACAAATGGCAAGTCCAGCGTTGGCACAAAAGGATTGGGCGAATAAGAATCACCTGGATCACGTTGACAAGCTTGATGTTCTTGTCTGTCATGCTCTTGATGCGCGTCTGAAGCGTTGTCAGCTCTTCCGGCGAAGACCAGTACAGGCCCTTCTCTGGCCAGGAGGTGAGCCGCATCGGGGCTTCGGACCTGAATTTGGGAGCCGCAGCCCAGGTGGTGTCGCGCAGCTCTGTGATATAGAACCATGATTTCTGCCACCCTTTGATGGTCTCCACGAAGGAGCCTTCGGGCCATGTGATGTTGGGCATCTTGCTCACCATGGCGCCTCCGCACTCCGCGTGTTGGCCACTCACCACCTTCGGCTTCACATTGAAGATCTTTGGCCATAATCCAAAGTGAGGTGGGATGCGGAGGAAGGCCTCACACACGATGATGAATGCCGAGATGTTGAGGATGGAGATGGGGGCCAGATCGTGAAAATCCAGCCCATAGTAGAACATGAGTCCGCGGACGAACGGGTGGAGAAGGAATCCCAGCCTACAGACGAAGTGGGGGATGAACACCACCCTCTCATGGGGCTCTGCGTGGGGATGATTTGTCCCTTGGCCGGAAGCCGATGGGCGATTTCCTTGGCCAGATACCCAGCCTCCCGGATCTTCATAATGTCCTTCTCCTTGACGGATGAGGCCATCCACTTGCCCTATGCTCCGGATCCGGACATGGTCGGAGTGCTATTTGGGGCGAAAAAGATGAGAACTTGGGCACTGGAGCTCAAGAATGGGGGAGGCACAGAGAGAGAAGGCATTGGTGAAAGGGATGAATCCTTATCTCTTTATAAAGGCAGTGAATATCAAGCGCCTCCCCACTCGCCTTAAAACTCGCCTATTCCCCAAGGATCGTGCAGATGGCTCGGTTAGATTACCCATGCCCGTATTGATGAGAATCCCGCAATAAGGGGGCACGATCTCTGCTTTGACAAGACGTGCCAATGGAACCGCATCTCGAAATATGAAGCGGCAGGCTAAAAATGGTTTGAATAATGATCGGGTGGCGACGTGATGTCATGCTATAAAAAGTTGTGAGCAGATTGGACTCGTGAAATATTATAGTCTCTGCGGTTGTGTGTGGTACTTGTTTTGCAGAGCCGGGCATGTTTCTTGTGTTTGAAGACTATTATGGAGTATTCGGAGGAGGAACCCGCCTTGCAATGCCGAAGA
Organism: Triticum aestivum; assembly: GCF_018294505.1. Classification (NCBI taxonomy): domain Eukaryota; kingdom Viridiplantae; phylum Streptophyta; class Magnoliopsida; order Poales; family Poaceae; genus Triticum; species Triticum aestivum. The sequence continues at coordinate 262,278,998 of NC_057801.1, read as the reverse complement.
CAATCTGCGCGCCGGACACCTTGTCATTGAAGCCTGGTTCAGGGGATACCGACGGAGTCCTGGATTAAGGGGTCCTCAGCCGGCCAGACTATGTAGCATGGGCCGAACTGTTGGGCTATGAAGATACAAGACAGAAGGCTTTGTCCCGTGTCCGGATGGGACTCTCCTTGGCATGGAAGGCAAGCTTGGTGTTCGGATATGTAAATTCATTTCTCTGTAACCAACTTTGTACAACCCTAGCCCCCTCCGGTGTCTATATAAACCGGAAGGCTTAGTCCGTAGAGGCAATCATAATCACATAGGCTAGCCTTCTAGGGTTTTATCCATTACGATCTCATGGTAGATCAACTCTTGTAATACTCATATTCATCAAGATCAATCAAGCAGGAAGTAGGGTATTACCTCCATAGAGAGGGCCCGAACCTAGGTAAACATCGTGTCCCCCGTCTCCTGTTACCATCGACCTTAGATGCACAGTTCGGGACCCCCTACCCGAGATCCGCCGGTTTTGACACCGACAGGCGGCGCTTCACCGGAGCTCACGCCGGCGAGGAGGGGTCCTTGGGCGAATCCAGAGGGATAGAAAGAGAGAGGGGGTCAAGGCACACCTGCCTGTACCCGTGGCTTGATGAGAGATGGCCGGAGCTGCTCGGAACCAAGCTCGCAAGCGGCAGCTGCGGTCGGGTTTCGCCGGAGAAGAGGAAGACGACGGAGAGGGACGGTTCCAGGGGCTCCAATGAGTCCAAACGGCACCAGTGGACCTCCAAGGAGTCGCCTGAGGGGTGGATTGAGCTTGAGGGGCATGGGAGTGAGGCGGAGGGGTTGCGGAATCGCCGACGAGCTCGGGTCGGGGACGGCGGCCAGAGGCCTGCTCGGTCGGGCTGCGGCTATGCTACGGGGTTGTGGAGGTTGGGTAGTTGGTTTGGAGTGCTCGGAGCATTGGGAGGGGCTCGTATTTATAGCCGGATGGGGAGAGGGGTACGTGGCTCCGCCGAAGCTCTCTGTAAGCCGGCGAGCGACAACGAAGGGTGCCAGCGAGGGGTGGAATTGCTTAGCGTTCACGCGGGAGTTGTGCGGCTTGCGGACAAGCACAGGAAGCAGAGGAGGAAGAAGATAGAGGCACGGGCCTCACTATGGCTTTTTGGCCGTGACGTGCTCGTGCCCGCTGTGGCGTCTCCGGCATCGGCGAGCTCTAGGGAGGGGTCAAGGGTGATGAGTCGAAGCTGGTGGCGCAGTGCGGCAGTCGGCAGCGAACGGTGAGACGAGCACGTGTTGAACAGAAGCGTGGGCGCAGCGCAGAGCGCGTCGAACGCATGCCAGGGCCCATGTCCTCATGTTGTCACCATGCTGGCATGGTCAAGACGATGCCCACATGCTGCCAAACCATGTCTGGGGTGTTTTTCGTGTAGTGTTAGGTCTAGGAAGGGTGATGGCACACTGCCAGGCCGACCAGATGAGACTTGAGCTTGTTGGCAAGTTTCTGGTCAGAAACTTGGTCGCCAAGTTTGGAGGGCTTCTAGAAGGTGATTAGGTCTGATCTCCCGGGCTTAAGCTTTTCTTAGGAGGGTAATGAGGCTCAAGAAAAATGATCTCCATTGGATCAAAGAAAAATACACTTGCTGTACAAAGTGCATTTTGAGGCCAGAAGAGAAATAATTTTCTGTAGCAAAAATATACCAAAAAGTTCTGCAATATTTTTGCTTAGGAAGGTGGGCCAAGGTTCAAAGAATATTTGGGAATTTTCTCATGATTTTTGGAGCAATAAAAATGAGGGTTGCTTTGGAGTACAAGTTTCTGAAATGAGTTTCAGAGAAGAATTTGAATATTTTTCTTTTATGAAAAATATTCCTTGGGTCATTTTGGGATTTTTCAGAGAAAGAATGATGAATGAGAGATAGATGGGTCACTTGGGTGAAATTCAAGGACATGCCCAAGTGTTAAGTCCATTTGAATTGATTCTAAAAACCCAAATTCAAAGCAAAGGCAAATGAAGTCCGAAAAAAGAGAGAAGGCAAAATCAAGGCTGTCACAAACCTCCCCCACTTAGGATGAATCACGTCCTCGAGATTCGGTTGCTCGGAAAAATAGTTCTGGGTAGGTAGTTCTTAAAATTTCTTCTCTTTCCCAGGTTGCTTCTTGCTCGGTGTGATGCTCCCATTGAACCTTGTAAAACCTTATCACTTTGCTGCGAGTGACTCTCTCTGTCTCATTCAATATTCTGATTGGTGTCTCCTTATAGGTTAAATCCTTAGCCAGTTCTATCTCTGCCATATCAGTCCTTTTCTCCGGTGGCGAGATACACCTTCTTAACTGTGAGACATGGAACACATTGTGTACCTCTGACAATTCCGGTGGCAATTCCAACTGATAAGACTGTTCCGACTCTGGACATGACTGGACCAATATACCTGGGTGCCAATTTTCCTCGGGTCTGAAATCTCTCGACTCCTTTCATGGGGGTGACTTGAAGATACACGTGTTCTCCGGGTTCAAAGCTGATCTGACGGTGCTTTGCATCATAATAACTCTTCTAACGTGACTTGGCCAACTGCAGTCTGTCTCAGATCTCCCTGACTTGCTTCTCAGCCTCCATCATCAAATCAGTTCCGAAAATGCGGTTGTCTCTGGTTTGAGACCAGTTTAGCAAGGTGCGGCACTTATGGCCATACAGAACCTCATAAGGTGACATCTTCAAGCTGTTCTGGAAACTGTTGTTGTAGGAAAACTCGGCATAAGGAAGACAATCTTCCCACTTGGGTCCTTGGGGTAAAGCACATGCTCGGAGCATATCTTCGAGTATCTGATTTACTCGCTCAGTCTGTCCGTCTGTCTGAGGATGATAGGCAGTGCTGTATTTCAGGGCAGTCCCCAAGGCTTGATGGAGACGTGACCAAAAGGCTGAAGTAAAGAGAGACCCTCGATCCAAAGTAACAGTTTTTGGCACTCCATGCAAACTAATGATTTTGGACACATATAACTGTGCAAGTTGATCGGCTCGATAGGTGGTCCGGATGGGAATGAAGTGGGCCACCTTTGTTACCACCTTTGTTAATGTGTCCACTGTGACCCATACTGCGTCATTGCCTCGGTGAGTCCTTGGTAGACTGGTGATGAAATCCATGCAGACATCATCCCATTTCCATTGCGAGACAGGTAGGGGTTGAAGGAGTCCGGTGGGCTTTCGGTGTTCCGCCTTCACTTTATTGCATATATCACAACAAGCGACAAAATATGCGATATCTTTCTTCATTCCATCCCACCAAAATATCTGATGAAGGTCTTCGTACATTTTGGCACCTCCTGGGTGAATTGAATACGAAGATTCGTGTGCTTCTGCAATATCTTCTTTCTCAGATCTACTTGCTCGGGTACGCAAATCCTTTCTCGAAACCTTAGCGTACCTTGCTGATCCTTAGAGAAATCCAGAGTCTTTCCTTCATGCATACGTTGGGCATGGGATTGCAGCAATACATCATCTGCCTGGGCTCTGCAAATCTCCTCCTCGAGGGTAGGAGCAACTTCCAATATGTTGGCAAGACTGGCATCAACTATCACCAAATTGGGCTGAGCGATCTCGTCGCCAAGTTCCGGAGGCAAGGAATCCATCATAGCATTTAGATTGGCAGGCTTGCGGCTGAGGGCATCGGCAACCACATTGGCTTTACCCGGATGATAATTGAAGGAAATATGCCCTAGAGGCAATAATAAAGTTATTATTTATTTCCTCATATCATGATAAATGTTTATTATTCATGCTAGAATTGTATTATCCGGAAACATGATACATGTGTGAATACATAGACAAAACTATAGTCACTAGTATGCCTCTACTTGACTAGCTCATTAATCAAAGATGGTTATGTTTCTTGACCATAGACATGTGTTGCCATTTGATTAGTGGGATCACATCATTAGGAGAATGATGTGATTGACATGACCCATTCTGTTAGCCTAGCACTTGATCGTTTAGTATACTGCTATTGCTTTCTTCATGACTTATACAAAGTTCCTGCAACTATGAGATTGTGCAACTCCTGTTTACCGGAAGAACACTTTGTGTGCTACCAAACGTCACAACGTAACTGGGTGATTATAAAGGTGCTCTACAGGTGTTTCCGAAGGTACATGTTGGGTTGGCATAATTCGAGATTAGGATTTGTCACTCTGATTGTCGGAGAGGTATCTCTGGGCCCTCTCGGTAATACTCATCACCTAAGCCTTGCAAGCATGTGACTAATGAGTTAGTTATGAGATGACGTATTACGGAACGAGTAAAGAGACTTGCTGGTAGCGAGATTGAACTAGGTATTGGATACCGACGATCGAATCTCAGACAAGTAACATACCGATGACAAAGGGAACAATGTATGTTGTTGTGCGGTTTGACCGATAAAGATCTTCGTAGAATATGTAGGAACCAATATGGGCATCCAGGTCCCGCTATTGGTTATTGACCGGAGACGTGTTTCGGTCATGTCTACATTGTTCTCGAACCGTAGGGTCCGCACGCTTAAGGTTTCGATGACAATTATATTATGAGTTTATGTATTTTGATGTACCGAAGGTTGTTCGGAGTCCCGGATATGATCACGGACATGACGAGGAGTCTCGAAATGGTCGAGACATAAAGATTGATATATTGGACGGATATATTTGGACACCGGAAAGGTTCCGAGAGAGTTTGGGAATATACCGGAGCTCCGGGAGGTTACCGGAACCCCCCGGTAAGTATATGGGCCTTATTGGGCCCTAGTGGAAGGAAGGGAGAAGGAGCAAGGGAGGGGGCGCCCCCCCCCCAAGCCCAATCCGAATTGGGAAGGGGGCCGGCCCCCCCTTTCCTTCTCTCCTCCCCCCTCTTCCTTCCTTCTCCTACTCCGAATAGGAAAGGGGGGGCCAAACCTACTTGGAGTAGGTTTGCCCCCCTATGGCGTGCCTCCCCCGTGGGCCGGCCACCTCCTCCCTCTCTCCTTTATATACGGGGGTAGGGGGGCACCCTAGACACACAAGTTGATCATTGAGATCATTCCTTAGCCGTGTGCGGTGCCCCCCTCCACGATATTACACCTCGGTCATATTGTAGCGGTGCTTAGGCGAAGCCCTGCGACAGGAGAACATCAAGATCGCCACCACGCCGTCGTGCTGACGGAACTCCCCCCCGCGCCTCTGCTGGATCGGAGATCGGGGGTGCGTCATCGAGCTGTACGCGTGTCAAGAACTCGGAGGTGCCGGAGTAACGGTGCTTGGATCGGTTGGACCGGGAGGACGTACGACTACTTCCTCTACGTTGTGTCAACGCTTCCTCTTTGGTCTATGAGGGTACGTAGACAACACTCTCCCCTCTCGTTGCTATACATCACCATGATCTTGCGTGTGCGTAGGAATTTTTTTGAAATTACTACGTTCCCCAACAGTGGCATCCGAGCCTAGGTTTTATGCGTTGATGTTATATGCACGAGTAGAACACAAGTGAGTTGTGGACGATATAAGTCATACTGCCTACCAGCAGGTCATACTTTGGTTCAGCGGTATTGTGAGATGAAGCGGCCCGGACCGACATTACGCGTACGCTTACGCGAGACTGGTTTCACCGTTACGAGCACTCGTGCTTAAAGGTGGCTGGAGGGTGTCTGTCTCTCTCACTTTAGTTGAACCGAGTATGGCCATGCCCGGTCCTTGTGAAGGTTAAAACGAAGTCTATTTGACAAACTATCATTGTGGTTTTGATGCGTAGGTAAGAACGGTTCTTGCTAAGCCCGTAGCAGCCACGTAAAATTTGCAAGAACAAAGTAGAGGACGTCTAACTTGTTTTTGCAGGGCATGTTGTGATGTGATATGGTCGAGACGTGATGCTATATTTTATTGTATGAGATGATCATGTTTTGTAACCGAAGTTATCGGCAACTGGCTGGAGCCATATGGTTGTCGCTTTATTGTATGAAATGCAAACGCCCTGTAATTGCTTTACTTTATCACTAAGCGGTAGCGATAGTCGTAGAAGCAATAGATGGCGTAAACGACAATGATGCTACGATGGAGATCAAGGTGTCGCGCCGGTGACGATGGTGGTCATGACGGTGCTTCAAAGATGGAGATCACAAGCACAAGATGATGATGGCCATATCATATCACTTATATTGATTGCATGTGATGTTTATCCTTTATGCATCTTATCTTGCTTTGATTGACGGTAGCATTTTAAGATGATCTCTCACTAAAATTATCAAGAAGTGTTCTCCCTGAGTATGCACTGTTGCCAAAGTTCGTCGTGCCGAGACACCAAGTGATGATCGGGTGTGATAAGCTCTACGTCCATCTACAACGGGTGCAAGCCAGTTTTGCACACGCAGAATACTCAGGTTAAGCTTGACGAGCCTAGCATATGCAGATATGGCCTCGGAACACAGAGACCGAAAGGTCGAGCGTGAATCATATAGTAGATATGATCAACATAATGATGTTCACCATTGAAAACTACTCCATCTCACGTGATGATCGGTTATGGTTTAGTTGATTTGGATCACGTGATCACTTAGATGACTAGAGAGATGTCTGTCTAAGTGGGAGTTCTTAAGTAATATGATTAATTTAACTTAAATTTGTCATGAACTTAGTACCTGATAGTATCTTGCTTGTCTATGTTTGTTTGTAGATAGATGGCTCGTGCTGTTGTTCCGTTGAATTTTAATGCGTTCCTTGAGAAAGCAAAGTTGAAAGATGATGGTAGCAATTACACGGACTGGTCCGTAACCTGAGAATTATCCTCATTGCTGCACAGAAGAGTTACGTCCTGGAAGCACCGCTGGGTGCCAGGCCTGCTGCTGATGCAACTGACGACGTTAAGAACGTCTGGCAGAGCAAAGCTGATGACTACTCTATAGTTCAGTGTGCCATGCTTTACGGCTTAGAACCGGGTCTTCAACGACGTTTTGAACGTCATGGAGCATATGAGATGTTCCAGGAGTTGAAGTTAATATTTCAAGCAAATGCCCGGATTGAGAGATATGAAGTCTCCAATAAGTTCTATAGCTGCAAGATGGAGGAGAATAGTTCTGTTAGTGAACATATACTCAGAATGTCCGGGTATAACAATCACTTGATTCAACTGGGAGTTAATCTTCCTGATGATAGTGTCATTGACAGAATTCTTCAATCACTGCCACCAAGCTACAAGAGCTTCGTGATGAACTATAATATGCAAGGGATGAACAAGACTATTCCCGAGCTCTTCGCAATGCTGAAAGCCGCGGAGGTAGAAATCAAGAAGGAGCATCAAGTGTTGATGGTCAACAAGACCACTAGTTTCAAGAAGAAGGGCAAAGGGAAGAAGAAGGGGAACTTCAAAAAGAACGGCAAGCAAGTTGCTGCTCAAGAGAAGAAACCCAAGTCTGGACCTAAGCCTGAAACTGAGTGCTTCTACTGCAAGCAGACTGGTCATTGGAAGCGGAATTGCCCCAAGTATTTGGCGGATAAGAAGGATGGCAAAGTGAACAAAGGTATATGTGATATACATGTTATTGATGTGTACCTAACTAGAGCTCGTAGTAGCACCTGGGTATTTGATACTGGTTCTGTTGCTAATATTTGCAACTCGAAACAGGGACTACGGAATAAGCGAGCACTGGCCAAGGACGAGGTGACGATGCGCGTGGGAAACGGTTCCAAAGTCGATGTGATCGCGGTCGGCACGCTACCTCTACATCTACCATCGGGGTTAGTATTAGACCTGAATAATTGTTATTTGGTGCCTGCGTTGAGCATGAACATTATATCTGGATCTTGTTTGATGCGAGACGGTTATTCATTTAAATCAGAGAATAATGGTTGTTCTATTTATATGAGTAATATCTTTTATGGTCATGCACCCTTGAAGAGTGGTCTATTTTTATTGAATCTCGATAGTAGTGATACACATATTCATAATGTTGAAGCCAAAAGATGCAGAGTTGATAATGATAGTGCAACTTATTTGTGGCACTGCCGTTTAGGTCATATCGGTGTAAAACGCATGAAGAAACTCCATACTGATGGACTTCTGGAATCACTTGATCATGAATCACTTGGTACTTGTGAACCGTGCCTCATGGGCAAGATGACCAAAACACCGTTCTCCGGATCTATGGAGAGAGCAACAGATTTGTTGGAAATCATACATACAGATGTATGTGGCCCGATGAATGTTGAGGCTCGTGGCGGATATCATTATTTTCTCACCTTCACAGATGATTTGAGCAGATATGGGTATATCTACTTAATGAAACACAAGTCTGAAACATTTGAAAAGTTCAAAGAATTTCAGAGTGAAGTAGAAAATCATCATAACAAGAAAATAAAATTTCTACGATCTGATCGTGGAGGAGAATATTTGAGTTACGAGTTTGGCTTACATTTGAAACAATGCGGAATAGTTTCGCAACTCACGCCACCTGGAACACCACAACAAAATGGTGTGTCCGAACGTCGTAATCGTACTTTACTTGATATGGTACGATCTATGATGTCTCTTACCGATTTACCGCTATCATTTTGGGGTTATGCTTCAGAGACGGCCGCATTCACGTTAAATAGGGCACCATCAAAATCTGTTGAGACGACGCCTTATGAACTGTGGTTTGGCAAGAAACCAAAGTTGTCGTTTCTTAAAGTTTGGGGCTGCGATGCTTATGTGAAGAAACTTCAACCAGATAAGCTCGAACCCAAATCGGAGAAATGTGTCTTCATAGGATACCCAAAAGAGACTGTTGGGTACACCTTCTATCACAGATCCGAAGGCAAGACATTCGTTGCTAAGAATGGATCCTTTCTAGAGAAGGAATTTCTCTCGAAAGAAGTGAGTGGGAGGAAAGTAGAACTTGATGAGATAACTGTATCTACTCCCTTGTTGGAAGGTAGTTCATCACGAGAACCGGTTCCCGTGACAACTACACCAACTAGTGAGGAAGCTAATGATATTGATCATGAAACTTCAGATCAAGTTTCAGCTGAACCTCGTAGGTCTACCAGAATAAGAACCGCACCAGAGTAGTACGGCAATCCTATTCTGGAAGTCATGTTACTTGACCATGATGAACCTACGAACTATGAGGAAGCGATGATGAGCCCAGATTCCGCAAAATGGCTAGAGGCCATGAAATCTGAGATGGGATCCATGTATGAAAACAAAGTATGGACTTTGGTTGACTTGCCCAATGATCGGCAAGCCATTGAGAATAAATGGATCTTTAAGAAGAAGACTGACGCTGATGGTAATGTTACTGTCTACAAAGCTCGACTTGTTGCGAAAGGTTTTCGACAAGTTCAAGGGGTTGACTACGATGAGACTTTCTCACCCGTAGCGATGCTTAAGTCTGTCCGAATCATGTTGGCTATTGCTGCATTTCATGATTATGAAATTTGGCAAATGGATGTCAAGACTGCATTCTTGAATGGATTTCTAGAAGAAGAGTTGTATATGATGCAGCCGGAAGGTTTTGTTGATCCAAAAGGTGCTGACAAAGTATGCAAGCTCCAGCGTTCCATTTATGGACTGGTGCAAGCATCTCGGAGTTGGAATAAACGCTTTGACAGTGTGATCAAAGCATATGGTTTTATACAGACTTTTGGAGAAGCCTGTATTTACAAGAAAGTGAGTGGGAGCTCTGTAGCATTTCTAGTTTTATATGTTGATGACATATTATTAATTGGAAATGATATAGAATTTCTGGATAGCATAAAGGGATACTTGAATAAAAGTTTTTCAATGAAAGACCTCGGTGAAGCTGCTTACATATTGGGCATCAAGATCTATAGAGATAGATCAAGATGCTTAATAGGACTTTCACAAAGCACATACCTTGACAAGATTTTGAAAAAGTTCAAAATGGATCAGGCTAAGAAAGGATTCTTGCCTGTGCTACAAGGTGTGAAGTTGAGTCAAACTCAATGCCCGACCACAGCAGAAGATAGAGAGAAAATGGAAAATGTTCCCTATGCTTCAGCCATAGGCTCTATCATGTATGCAATGATGTGTACCAGACCTGACGTATGCTTAGCAATAAGCTTGGCAGGAAGGTACCAAAGTAATCCAGGAGTGGATCACTGGACAGCGGTCAAGAACATCCTGAAATACCTGAAAAGGACTAAGGATATGTTTCTCGTATATGGAGGTGACAAAGAGCTAGTCGTAAATGGTTACGTCGATGCAAGCTTTGACACTGATCCGGACGATTCTAAATCGCAAACCGGATACGTGTTTATATTAAACGGTGGAGCTGTAAGTTGGTGCAGTTCTAAACAAAGCGTCGTGGCGGGATCTACATGTGAAGCGGAGTACATAGCTGCTTCTGAAGCAGCAAATGAAGGAGTCTGGATGAAGGAGTTCATTTCCGATCTAGGTGTCATACCTAGTGCATCGGGACCAATGAAGATCTTCTGTGACAATACTGGTGCAATTGCTTTGGCAAAGGAATCCAGATTTCACAAGAGGACCAAGCACATCAAGAGACGCTTCAATTCCATTCGGGACCAAGTCCAAGTGGGAGACATAGAGATTTGCAAGATACATACGGATCTGAATGTTGCAGACCCGTTGACTAAGCCTCTCTCACGAGCAAAACATGATCAGCACCAAGACTCCATGGGTGTTAGAATCATTACAATGTAATCTAGATTATTGACTCTAGTGCAAGTGGGAGACTGAAGGAAATATGCCCTAGAGGCAATAATAAAGTTATTATTTATTTCCTCATATCATGATAAATGTTTATTATTCATGCTAGAATTGTATTATCCGGAAACATGATACATGTGTGAATACATAGACAAAACTATAGTCACTAGTATGCCTCTACTTGACTAGCTCATTAATCAAAGATGGTTATGTTTCTTGACCATAGACATGTGTTGTCATTTGATTAGTGGGATCACATCATTAGGAGAATGATGTGATTGACATGACCCATTCTGTTAGCCTAGCACTTGATCGTTTAGTATACTGCTATTGCTTTCTTCATGACTTATACAAAGTTCCTGCAACTATGAGATTGTGCAACTCCCGTTTACCGGAAGAACACTTTGTGTGCTACCAAACGTCACAACGTAACTGGGTGATTATAAAGGTGCTCTACAGGTGTTTCCGAAGGTACATGTTGGGTTGGCATAATTCGAGATTAGGATTTGTCACTCCGATTGTCGGAGAGGTATCTCTGGGCCCTCTCGGTAATACTCATCACCTAAGCCTTGCAAGCATGTGACTAATGAGTTAGTTATGAGATGACGTATTACGGAACGAGTAAAGAGACTTGCCGGTAACGAGATTGAACTAGGTATTGGATACTGACGATCGAATCTCGGACAAGTAACATACCGATGACAAAGGGAACAACGTATGTTGTTGTGCGGTTTGACCGATAAAGATCTTCGTAGAATATGTAGGAACCAATATGGGCATCCAGGTCCCGCTATTGGTTATTGACCGGAGACGTGTTTCGGTCATGTCTACATTGTTCTCGAACCATAGGGTCCGCACGCTTAAGGTTTCGATGACAACTATATTATGAGTTTATGTATTTTGATGTACCGAAGGTTGTTAGGAGTCCCGGATATGATCACGGACATGACGAGGAGTCTCGAAATGGTCGAGACATAAAGATTGATATATTGGACGGATATATTTGGACACCGGAAAGGTTCCGGGAGAGTTTGGGAATATACCGGAGCTCCGGGAGGTTACCGGAACCCCCCGGTAAGTATATGGGCTTTATTGGGCCCTAGTGGAAGGGAGGGAGAAGGAGCAAGGGAGGGGGCGCCCCCCCCCCCAAGCCCAATCCGAATTGGGAAGGGGGCCGGCCCCCCCTTTCCTTCCCTCCTCCCCCTCTTCCTTCCTTCTCCTACTCCGAATAGGAAAGGGGGGGCCAAACCTACTTGGAGTAGGTTTGCCCCCCTATGACGCGCCTCCCCCTTGTGCCGGCCACCTCCTCCCTCCCTCCTTTATATACGGGGGTAGGGGGGCACCCTAGACACACAAGTTGATCATTGAGATCGTTCCTTAGCCGTGTGCGGTGCCCCCCTCCACAATATTACACCTCGGTCATATTGTAGCGGTGCTTAGGCGAAGCCCTGCGACAGGAGAACATCAAGATCGTCACCACGCCGTCGTGCTGACAGAACTCCCCCCCGCGCCTCTGCTGGATCGGAGATCGGGGGTGCGTCATCGAGCTGTACGCGTGTCAAGAACTCGGAGGTGCCGGAGTAACGGTGCTTGGATCGGTTGGACCGGGAGGACGTACGACTACTTCCTCTACGTTGCGTCAACGCTTCCGCTTCGGTCTACGAGGGTACATAGACAACACTCTCCCCTCTCGTTGCTATACATCACCATGATCTTGCGTGTGCGTAGGAATTTTTTTGAAATTACTACATTCCCCAACAATAATTTATCCCAAGGTCATAATCCTTGACCAACTAAAGCCATCTTTGCTGGCGAAGGTTTAAATCTGGTTGAGTGAATATATATTTGAGACTCTTGTGGTCGGTAAATATCTGACACCTTTTTATAATGAGATAGTGTCTCCAAATTTTCAAAGCATGCACAACAGCGGCCAGTTCCAAATCATGAGTTAGATAGTTCCCTTCGTGAGGCCATAACTGTCGAGATGCATAGGCCACAACCTTGCCATCTTGCATGAGTACACATCCAAGGCCTTTCCTGGAGGCGTCGCAGTATACATCAAAACTGTGGTATATGTCTGGGAGAGTCAATAGTGGTGCTGACGTCAGTCTGGCTTTTAGCTTGTTGAAGCTCCTTTCGCAGTCCTCAGTCCATTCAAACTTCTTACCTTTCTTTTTTTTGACTGAACACTATGAGGCAAAAGCCCCATAGCCTTTTATTAGAAAGAAAGGCCCCAAGTCTTACAACAAAGAAAGAAATTAAAAGAAAACTATCTAGGAGTTTAGACCACCTACCTATGATAGTACAACAGAATATTTACAAATGTACAAAAGAGTCCAATCCATATAGATCATGGCAGGGCATTGGTCCACTGCAGGAGGAGAGGTTTGATCGTCGCCTTCATCCTATGGGAATGCAGGGTGATGTCATGAATGAACTTGGCCTTCCAGCCCCCAAAGGTTGGCCTGATGTGTCTGAAGATTCCGTCATTCCTTGTGGTCGAGATGCTCCAAGCAGCAAGGTAAACTACCTTAAAGAAGAAGGGGTGCTGAAAACTCCTCTTGGCAGCCAAAATACATTCTCTAGGAGATAGCCCTGCATACCAAGTAATCTGAAGATAGTTCCAGACTCTGTTGCTGAAAGTGCATTTGAAGATAAGGTGATGTCTGTCTTCATGCAATTGATCCACACACATAGGGCATAAATTTTCATCCTCCTCGGATCTCCAATGCCTTCTCAGAAGCATGTCTCTTGTGTTTAGCCTATCATTCAACATTAACCAAGCAAAAAACCTTGATTTTCATAATGCACTTGCTCTTCCAAATCCATTTGCAAGGATCATCATCTCGCATATGTGCATGGGCCAGAGTATAGTAACTCCTAGCAGAGTAAGATCCTTTAGCAGGTATCCATGATCAGGAATCAGGTTCCTGGGGATATCTTTGTAATCTAGATAAGGCAGAGTTAAGGGAAACCAATTCATCCATTGATTCATGAGATAGGGGTAATTGAAAATATGTGCTGATATCAAAATCCTCAATAAAGTCCCTGACATAAATCTTGTCATCAAGTGTAAAGGAAAAGAGTTTGGGAAATCTCTCCTTAATTGGCAGATGGCTTGCCCCCAAGCTCCAAGTATCATGCAAAAACATAGAGTTGTTTCCAACATTGATTGTGATAATAGAATGTGCTCTATAAACCTCATTAAGCTTCATGATATCTCTCCACCAGAAAGAGCCACACTAGACAGTGGCATGGGGGGCCACTCCATTGTAGCAAGTGTCCCAAATCAAGGAGACCTAAGGTATGTCTGCTTTGTTGTAAAACTTATGCAGATGTTTAGTGAGAAAAGCCTTATCTTGAACTTAAAGGTTGATGATCCCCATGCCCCCTTTATTCTTCGGCTTACGAACCATTGGCCAGGCTACTAAAGACGGTTTTGGGGTATCAGAATTTCCTCTCCATAAACATTGCCTCATTATTCTTTCCAGTGATTTAATGATGGCAGCTGGTAAGCTAAGGCTGCAAAGAAAATAAATGGGCATAGAGGAGAGAACTGACTGCAAGAGTTGTAATCTAGCTCCTTGAGAAAGCAGAGAGGAATTAGTAGAGAGCCTCCTTTCAAGTCAACAACAGGCACCAGATCTTGAACTCTAGGTTTAGTAGTACCCACAGGCAAACCCAGGTAGGTGAAAGGAAGAGATCCAACCTGACAGCCAAAATTGCAGCTAATTTGTTTGCTTCATCCTGTGTGATATTGATGGATAGGATGCAAGACTTATGGAAGTTAACTTTTAAGCCAGTTGATTTAGAGAAGTTAATCAGCATATTCTTGAGAGCTATCAGTTGGGCCTCATCAGCTTGAACAATCAACAAAGTATCATCTGCATATTGGACTATTGGGAAATCTGGATCATTAGATGGTATTGGGAGTGAAAGAAGTCCTTGCTGGAGCATTTGGTTGACCACAGATTGAAGCAGATCAGCAGCAATAACAAAGAGAAGGGGTGGCAGAGGATCATCTTGACTTACACCTCTTTTACAAATGAACTTCTTACCAGGTACACCATTGAGGAGGATGGAAGAAGACCCAGAAAAAGGAGATCTTTAATCAAACCAATCCATTTTGCATCAAATCCCTTGTACTTCAACTTAAGCAAAATCAGATCATGCTCAACAGTATCAAAAGCTTTGGCAAAATCATGCTTATGAATGAGAATTGGTCTCTTAGACTGATGACACTGATGAATGTATTCCAAACTCCATGCAATGCAATCCTGGATAGATCTTGATTTGAAGAAACCATGTTGGTTTTTGTGGATGCATGAAAGAATAACTTTCTGTAATCTATTTGGCAGGAGTTTAGTGAGGAATTTGAGGAAAGTATTTGTGAGGGAGATTGGCCTATAATCATTTGGCCCTTCAGGGGACAGAATTTTAGGAATGAGAGTCACTAGGGACCCACTAATACTCTGCAAAGAAATTCTTCCTTCATAGAAATCAGAAATTAATTTGAGGAAGTCTTCCCTAATTATATGCCAACACTTTTTAACAAACAAACTAGTAAATCCATCTGGTCCTGGGGCTCTGTCAAGAGGTAGATGCTTCAATACCTCATTTATTTCCTCATCTGAGAAAGGCTCAGACAAACTCTCAAGCCCAGGGACAGCTTGAATCATATTCTCAAGATTAATCAACATGTCAATCCCACAAGAAACTCCCATTCTATCTTTATAAGAAGACCACAGAAGGCCAGCCATATCATTGTGGGAGGACAAGGACAAACCATCATCATTAATTAAAATGGAGATAGCATTTCTTCTAAATCTCTCAGTTGCCATGGCTTGAAAGAACTTGGAATTTTCTTCCCCAACTTTTATCCATCTGATGGTGCATCTTTGTTTCCAATAAATATACTGAAGATGAAATTTAGGCTTTCTGCCCCTCTTCTTTGCAAGAGAAGAAACACTTGTAAAAGGAAGTGTAACTGGTACTTTGTCAACATCCACTGCTTGCATGGGAATGGTGCTAGGCTCATCTCCAAAAGTCAACTTGCGTGCCACTAGCCTAGGAGGAGAGGGCAACCGAGGCAAGAACTAATGCTAGAAATTCAATAGAGCAGGTGGCCAAGAAAAGGGCAGTTCTTCAGGAAAAGCTTGAAGCCAAGACCTCTTCAGGGAAACACTATCACCATGATTGGCATCTCTTTGGGCAGCAATGATGTCAGAAAAGAAGGTAGCAAAGACTCAAACGTTCTCTTTCAGATCATTTCAGGAGGTAAAACCAGAGATCATCTTGAGGAATTTGAATGTGGTATAACCAGTGAACAAAAAAGACTCTAAGCTCTCCCTGGCAAGGCCCGTAGAAATTAACCAAAGTCCAAGTTTGGTTATTTTTTGTTGAGGTGAAATTTATGATGATTCCAAAACTCTGCAGCTCAACCAGAGTACCAGATAAAGCAGAAGAACACCATAAGACAATAATTCCTCCAGAAGCACCCACAGAAGGAGAATATGCAAAGTTATCAAATCTTTTAGGGCAGAATTTTCCGATAGATCTTTGATCAAAAAAGTCACACTTTGTTTCCTGTAAATAGTCAACAAAACATTGGCTTTCCTCAATTTTGGCTCTCATAGCCCTTTGTCTTATTTCAGAATTCAGTCCTCTGACATTCCAGCATAACACTTTCCAATCCTTATTAATAGGTGCACTCATTATAAAACATTATAAGGTAGGAGGATAAACACAGTATCACATAATAATACTGGCACACAGTATAACCATAACAGAGCAAAAGATAGATCAGATAATCCTCAGAGCCCACTGAGCAGTCCAACAAGTCTGGTAGAACAGAAAACAAACCCAAAATAAAATAACTGGCAGGACAAAGGGCCTGCCTCCCTGAAATATAGCAACAAACTTTACTCATCATTTGGCACATCTTTGCTTTGAGTCTTCTTTGGCTCTGCCATAAGCTGCTCCAGGGTTAATTTCTCAGGTGGGATACCCAAGGAAGTGCCAAGGTTCTGCATAACCTGGATAGGAGTGGGGGCAGGGCCATCTTCAGACACCATCGAGCCAGGCTGGTGATCATTTACCTCCTGAAGCTTGGGCTTCTTTGCACGTGGCTGTCTTGGCGGCCGTGGCTTCACCGGGAATGCAGAAGAGGGCTTGAAGCCTTGCAGCTTAGCAGCACTCCAAGTCATTCTTCTGTCAGAGAAGTAAGACCTGGGAGCCACCAGAGATTTAGGCTTTCTGCCCCTCTTCTTTGCAACAGAAGAAACACTTGTAAAAGGAAGTGTAACTGGTACTTTGTCAACATCCACTGCTTGCATGGGAATGGTGCTAGGCTCATCTCCAAAAGTCAACTTGCGTGCCATTGGCCTAGGAGGAGAGGGCAACAGAGGCAAGGACTGATGCTGGCAATTCAACAGAGCAGGTGGCCAAGAAAAGGGTAGTTCTTCAGGAAAAGCTTGCAGCTAAGACTTCTTCAGAGAAACACTATCCACCATGATTGGCATCTCTTTGGGCAGAGATGATGTCAGAAAAGAAGGTAGCAAAGACTCAAACGTTCTCTTCCAGATCATTTCAGGAGGTAAAACAGGGCCATACACAAGCCTGGAAGCTCCAACAAATAGGGGTGGCTGTAGAGGTGGCTGGTAAGGGACAATGGCAAGATCATTATTTTGCTCAGGTACATCATGATCCTCCAAAAGTTGATTCTCATCTCCGTCAGCAATATTGACAATCCCAAGATTCTCAACAAAATTCTCAGCAGCAGGCATAAACTGAGGCTGCAATGGACCAATAGGGCCATCCGATTCCACTACCTCTTCCTCCAAATTCTGAATAACAGGGCCAACAAGCCCATCTCCCACCTGCACTAGCTCAATCACCTGAGCATGGGCCATTGGGGGCCCATCAACCACAAGCTGGTTATTTTGCTGAGAAGAGTCATTGGAGCCCATGGAGGGATTTAAAACCATTGAAGCTTGATGTTGCTGAACCTGCGGCTGTACAGCAGCAGGCTCCTCAACTGGTGCTTCCCAAGGCCCCCATCCATCTTGTTGCTCAGGCTGCTACTGCTGTGGCTGATCATTATTCCAGGGCTGTGGTATGTCATTCTATCCAAAGGCCGGATATGGTGGCACTGCCCAGAAGTTCTCCACGGGCTGAAGCTGACCAGGCATTGGATGAGGATTACCATCTATGGGCATGATATCTTCATCTTGGGGAAGTTGTTCAGCAAAAGCAGCGATGAGAATGTGACAAGAGGTGGTCCAGGAGACAACAACACCTCCAACATTTGCAAACTTTCGAAAAACAACATCTCTTGGCACCAGCAGGTTGTCAGGAAAGGACGCATAGACCAGTGAACGAACAAGATGATCATCCTCATGGTTCCAATAGTGAAATTGACCGAAAGTATCCACAACCTCAGAAAGAATCTCTTCATTATGATAATCTAGGGGGACACCAATAAACATGAGCCACCCAGTTCTATGCCCTTGTAGAGCTCGGAAACCCTCTCCATCATCATGGTTAATGAATCTAACAAAAATCTCCTGACCATGCTGATCTAAACCAAGCGGCCAAGGTGCATGGTTAACTAGAGCACTACGAATAACTGGGTCTTGCATCTGATAGAGCCCGACGCCTTGGAACCAAGTCTGAGAGGATAATGCTGGCAACTGAAGCTCCTCGATGATGAAATCTCTGACCTGCTGGTGGAGGAAAGGCACATCTTCCGGCTGAGGTATGGGCTCAACAATCCCCATGATGTAGGATTCATGGCGACAGGGAGGGGAGCGGGCCGGAGTGTAGAACGTGTGCGGCAGCCACTGCGGTCCAACATCCACATTGTAATGACCCGCCGGCAAGAAGCACCATGGATCGAGCTCGTAGTTTTCCATGGACGGTGGTGGAGGCGGCGGAGCATGGCTATTGGAAGGCGAGCAACTTGACAATGGTGGGGTGGAATAACCAGACTACAGAGAAGAAGGGGTAGGTTTTTTTGCAGGGGATCTTTGCACTATTTGGGAGCACGAATGGTCCGGGTTATGCTTGAAGGCGCGAGGCTCGAAGTTGGTAGTTGGGCTACTACGTTTGGGAACCCAAATCTTTAAATTGGGAGGGGATCGTGTACAACCCTTTTTGACGTGACCGAGCCGGAAACAACGATGACACCATACTTTGTTCATGCACTGGTCCAAGTTATGTCCCATGCCCAAACAACGTGGGCAATCCCAAAGTTGTGCAACAATTTCCTCGACCACTTCATCTAAACCTTGCAAATCATGAACAATTTCCAAAGGTGACTTACAAGGTGACTCAACCGGGATACTTGAGTTATCAGGGCCCAATAAGGCATTGGGAGGGGTTGAGCAAGGCCCATCATCATCAGAGTCATCGTCCGAAAGCACTAAGGGGTTTTGCATAGAGCCCATAGAAGGAAATGTGGCAGCAAAAATATTAGGCGAAAAGATTATCCTGCGGTTAATATCAGAAACCGTATCCCAAGAAGGATGGGCAGCTGGTGAAAGAGATCCAAACTGTAATCCCAACTCTAATGCCGGTGGAGAAGTCACCCACGGTGAGCTATCATCTTGCGTAACATGCTCATGGGAAAAACAGCTGCCATTTGAAACTATCAATTCTTGGGGATCAAGACTGTAACCCGCATCTTGCAGAACCGTACGGATTTCTTCAGCAGGAGCATTATAACGATAACCTTTGCATGCATCATAATTAAGAAATGTGGCAAAACGCAAACTCTTGCGAGGATGATGACCATCCTTAGAACCCAAAGAGGATTTCTCAGGGGCATGCAGCATTGCAGCTAGGCCTAGACGTGCCCTACGCTTAGATGGACTAACTAGGATCCATTCATCATTGCATTCAGATTGCCAAGATCTAAACTCCTTAGACCAGTCCGGTCCTCCATGACCCTAAATAAGAAAATGACACTTGAATTGAGGACAGACGTGATTGTGTTGATGCAATATGAAAAAACCAACCTCTTTGCATGAGACATGAAAGGAGAAAACACGAACACGTAAACATGATACATTCAATGAAGAACAATATCCACCAATTGCCGCCTCAAGAGCTAGGGCAACATTCTCCTCAGTCAGGCGGAAATTATGCCTTGCAAAAGAAACCACCATGACGAAGTGACCAGAACCATCAGTGGGGTGCACCGTGCGCTTCATGGATCGCCAGATCTCTTCAGAGAGACCCATACCATGAGAGAAATCAAAGCCAAGAGCGATGGAATTCTGGAATGACATGGAGATGAAACCCCAAGAGGGTAAACCAGAACGCCGGAAAGAATGGGTGGATTGGATGGTGAGTTCCATGGTTGGAGGTGCAGATCACCGGAGGGTGGCGGCTAGGGTTACGGCAGGGTGGGAGGGGTGGAGCTCTCCATTCTTTTTTCTGAACTCTTAGTCGTTCCTTCTTATCTTTCTTGAGGAGCTCTGTCATTGGCTTGGCAATCTTAGAGAATCCTTTGATAAAGCAGCGGTAGTATCCGGTTAATCCAAGGAATTTCCGGATCTCTGATACTATCGTGGGTGCGGTCCAATCAAGCACATCTTTCACCTTACTTGGGTCCACAACTATCCCTTCTGCTGAACGAACATGCCCTAAAAACCCAACTTGCTTGAGCCAAAACTCACACTTGCTGAACTTCGCATAAAGCTGATGGTCACGGAGCCTTTGTAAAACTGATCTGAGGTGTTCCTTGTGCTCTTCTTTGCTTTTTGAGTAAATGAGGATGTCATCAATGAATACCACCACAAACTTATCCAAGAAATCCATAAATACCTTATTCATCATATGCATGAAAAAGGCAGGGGCATTGGTGAGACCGAAGGACATGGCGGTATATTCATAAAGACCATACCGAATATCTTCCTTCTTGATTTTGAGTTGGTGATATCAGGGCCTCAAATCAATTTTGGAGAATACTTTTGCCCCACTAAGTTGATCAAACAAATCATCAATCCTTGGAAGTGGATATTTGTTCTTGACGGTGACATCATTTATCAGTCGATAGTCCACACACATCCAAAGATTGTCGTCCTTCTTATCCACGAATATTGCGGGTGATCCCCATGGCTCAGAGCTGGGACGGATGTATCCTTTCTGAAGCATCTCATCAAGCTGTTTCTTCAATTCCACTAATTCTGACGAAGGCATCCGGTAATACTTTTTGTATATCGGTGCGGTTCCAGGCACCAGGTCAATTGCAAACTCAAGCTCCGTGTCTGGTGGCATCCATCTGGAAACTCACTGACCACAGGAATCAATTCCAGTACTTCAGCCACAGCCGTGAAAACCATTTCCGTCTTGGGTATGCTCCTGCGGGCATAGAATTTGGTGGTTCGACCTTCCTGACTTGTCATGGTGACTTCTCCGGTCGCACAGCTGATGCAAACTTGATATTGGGTTAACCAATTCATTCCCAAAATAATATCCAATTTGGCAGACTCAATGACTATCAAGGATGTTGGAAATCTGACTCCCTTGATATCAATTTCCAAATTACGGCAGACCAGATTGCTTCGAAGCACAGATCTCGGGGATTGCACCATCACACTTTTCCCAAAATAGAGCAAGGAAATTTGTTTTGGGCAACAAACTCCGCAAAATAAAAGAGTAGGAAGCCCCAGAGTCAAATAAAATTATTGTAGGTATGTTATTAACAGGAAACATACCAATAACAACTTTCATGTCCTCTTGGGCTTCGTCGGCAGAGAGGTGGTGGATTTGTCCTTGGATGGTCCTCTGGGCGGAAAAAGGATCCAGGTAGTTGACTTGTGGCCAGAGTGGCGGTTGGCTTGCCGTTCTTGGGGCACTGTCTGGCATACTGTCCGGTTTGCCCACAATTAAAGCAGGAATTGTTGCACTGGTATTCTTCGCGTACCGGGCTGGTCACGACATTCTTGGCTTGGGTAGTTCTCTTGTTGACATTCTGCTACCAATTGGGTTTGTACTCAACCTGAGTCTATTGCCAAGTACGAGCCTTCTGCACTGGTTGCACGTCCTTCTTAGGCTCGAATTTGCACTTGTGGTCATTATTAGCGGGTCTGTTGTTATGCATGAGCTTGTGTTCCCTTTCTGCAATGAGGGCCTTGTTCACCAGAGTTTGGAAATCCTGGAAATCAAACATACTGAGAGTGCATTTGAGGTGTTGGTTCAATCCTCCAAGAAATCTGTCGAGCTTCCTTTCTTCTGTGGCCACATCATAAAGAGAATAGCGGGCCAAATGGTTGAACTTTTGCAGGTACTCACTTACTGACAGGCTTCCTTGAGTGAGAGCGAGGAATTCGCGTTGCTTGATTTTCATAATTCCGGCTGGAATATGGTACTTGCGAAAATGATCCTTGAATTTGGTCCAAGTAATCTCTTCGTCTGCGGGCCACATAGCCTTAGCATTATCCCACCATATAGCGGCAGCTCCTTCAAGATAATGTGTAGTGAACGAAACCTTGTCACCTTCTTCAGTGCGAGCAATCTCCAACTTTTTCTCAATAGTCCTTAACCAATCATCGGCTTCCAAAGGATCGATAACTTGACTGAAACTGGGAGGCTTGGTCCTCTGAAAATTTGACAGCTTGGAGTAATGACCATTCTGATTTCCATTCTGCCCAATCATAGCTTGCACACTTCTTAATAGCTCAATCAGATTGTTGTTCCTTCTTTCTTCAAACATATGCATGATTTTCTAAATGGAGGGCGGATGTGGCTGTGGAGGAGGTGGTGGCTGGTACGGCTTGGGGGAATGTCCTGCCTGTCTTG
Source organism: Triticum aestivum (assembly GCF_018294505.1). NCBI lineage: Eukaryota > Viridiplantae > Streptophyta > Magnoliopsida > Poales > Poaceae > Triticum > Triticum aestivum. The sequence continues at coordinate 262,256,548 of NC_057801.1, read as the reverse complement.
CTGAGCGACGAACAGGGACATCCTCACAAGCGTGGTTGTTGCTTCCTCCCCGGTCATCCTATTATTTATTTTCCCAATATAAAGCAACCGAGATGAGAAATATCCAAGCATGGGAGGAAAAGCTAGCGACAATCCCAGAAGAAAACAACAAGAAAAAACCAAGGCGAATAAATAAAAAGGTTCCAACATAATTATACATAGACTCAAACATGAAAGATAAACATCATGACGGGTTCACTACCCTCATACATGAAACTAAGCATCATGACATGTACGGCTACATCCATACATCATCCTCATGACGACTGATACTCTAACGATCTAGTGCTCAGCTGGCGCTGCGGTGGGCTCCTCTCCTGAGCTAGACTCAAATCCTGAGCTAATAGTGGATATCTCCAGGTTAAAAGAGACACGATGGCACTGCCTCGAGGACTCTCTCTCAAGGGCAGGTGCGGGGTGAGACCTAAGCATAGGGGCTGCAGGAGTAGCGACACGGGAAGCCCATGCAACAGGGGTACTGCAAGGGGTCACCGCCAAAGGGTGAGTGGTACTTGGAGTGGTCACCGAAGTAACCGTGGTAATAGAGGCTGGAGGAACGTATGGAGTGAAACCGACGGTAGGTGGATGGTTCCTATTCCGGGCAGTGGCAAGGGCTATCCGGGCTCGGGTTAGCTCTCGGGCTAACTCATAGATCAGGAGATAACTGGCAGTGATATAGCGGGAAAGGTGGCTAGAAGGACGATCTTACGCCGGATCAATAAGAGGGAAGCAAATACGCCCGTTCTCGTGCAGAGATGGGTAGTAGTAGAAACATGGGTGGGTGTGCATGCGAACCTCATTGTAGCGCAAGTCTACAAGAGCCTCGATCGCAGCAAACTGGACAGCTTGAGACAACGTAGAGCGAAACCACCCTTAGAGGAACGGGTGTAAGCGACGGAAGAGGACCTGTGGTGTAGAGTAACCTCCACATAGTACTCATACAGCGAACCGGCCAGATGCTCCCGATACACCTGATACACTGGATCATCACCCTTTGAGTAGAGTCGTCACCACACGTTCTAAAGCAGATGCGACAATGTGTATGGAGCTGGCTCCGGATGGTACATGATCGGAACTGGAGCCATCTACACTCACAACAATCAGACGGTTAGTAATAACAATAAATAAAATGCATGCAATGCAACAATCAATTTCTATGACTACCAGCACTTAGACGAAACTATCTACCGTTCATCTAATGCATTAACGGTCTAGTTTGTCCTACAGTCAGCGCGGCTCTAATACCAAGCGTTGTGGCACCCCAGCTCGGAGCAACCGGTTTACCTTGCATTGCCAGCCCAGAGATCAAGTCTTCTGGCAACACACAACAACATGGTACAGAAAACAACCGCTTCATTGATTCTAGCGGGAACATAAGTCCGATATTACATCCAGTTGTGAGGCTAAGCATCACACACGGTGCGGCTGAACAGTATGTACATTATTCAATGAACATGAAGGGGCCTCAATCACATAAAACTACGCAGCAGCAGAACAACGACGAGGTGGAACTCCATAGCACAGGGACACCAATGTAGACACGATCTAGACGCGGAAGCTCTCTGATCTGATACGACTTGCCTGAAATCTGGCATGACATGCCAGGTTAGTACATTGAATGTACTTGCAAGCTCACAACAAACATAAGCATAATGGCAAACAATATCATGACAATTATTCAGATTAATGCAATGCAACTCATGCTACTGATGCGGTGAAATCAACTTGTGCACCGAGTCTCTCGGACTCTCTTACCAGACGGGTTACCTCGTAACTGAATGGTGATCATACCCAGATCACAACTGAAGTTAACACTTTGATGCCAACCACGATCATCTCACGATTCCACAAATCATCACGTAACCAGTGCCAACAACAAATCTTTAGTGTGCAAGATTACTTATTAAAGTTGATCCATGGTGTGACTTACTCACGAGTTGTGCCCATAACTGAGGACACGGCTATCAATAGGTTAAATACACTTTGCAGAGGTAGCGCACTTTACCCACACCACGGAACCCATGGCCTCGGTATCCCATTTGGGTGGACCAACGACATTCCGACGAAACCCTCCCATTGCCATGACACTCCCCCGGCCACTCCGACCAACTCCCCTTTGGGCTAAGTCATGTGTGGCCCCGTGCCTACTAAAGGAATCAATGGCAACCGTTGTGGCAAAAACGGTCCCAAACGGGGACAAGGTACCATAAAAACAAACGGGCACACAAGGTTATGTCTGCTTACCGGGCCAGGGTACAGAACGCCCATAACCTTCCCTCGTTGGAGGCACCGGCGAGAGGCATGGCAACAGACCGAATCAAGACCTCCCCATAAAGGTAAATGTGGTCGCACCGGGAAAAACTCGATTCAGTGGCACCATGACTTGATCAACGTTATATTCAAGTTGGAATAATATCAGGTTTAACTTGAAAATAAAAAAATCAAGTCATCAGATGCCATGATCATGCAACTATTCGACATGCAAAGCATACCACTCAACGTGAACGGATCAACATCATCCAAATGATCTACTTGCACTACTCATCACTAAACCTTACTGGTTCTACTTTACTGGTTTTTGTCATTCATTATTTTAATTAACTCATGATAAAAATAAATCAATATATCACATAATGAAACTACAATTATTCATAAAAGCATAACCACTTCATTAGAAATTTCTTCTACTGACTAAGACTAGCTCATGAATTCAACCAGTACCTTAACCAAGCATTCCAAGCATGACAAAGTAACTAGCACTAAGCAATATTTATTTAAATGATTAAATGCATGAGAAATAACTCATATTCAAGTTGGAAAAATCATAGATATTGAAATGACACCATCCAAATGTTGGTGTGGCTTGCCTTAGTGCAGAGGAGGTTCACACTCCTCCTGATTATCTTCAAGACAAGCTTCTCCCTCTGAAAATATTTAAAAACAGCAAAACAAAATATTAAAAACACTCTGAAAATTACCAGAAATTCTAGACAACAAGGAAAAATCTCCATTTTGGTGTGCTTCTAGATATCTTCAGAACAAACACAATGCAAAAAGAATGAACTCATTTGGACATATAGTTTAAAAGTTATCATTGGTCAAAGTTCTGGTCAAAATTTTGAATTAATTTGAATTAAACAAAAAACCAGGGGGGTGACATCGATGGCCTATTCTCAGAATACGTCTCCACTCATACAGCTTTGGGAGCGAGTTGAGAGGCTGATAGTGGGCCCCGCTGGTCAGGAGAGAGGGGAGGGGGAAAGAAACAGAGTGGCGGGAGCGCTTCGCCGGAGCTCACGCCGGCGAGGAGGGGTCCTTGGGCGAATCCAGAGGGATAGAAAGAGAGAGGGGGTCAAGGCGCACCTGCCTGTACCCGTGGCTTGCTAAGAGATGGACGGAGCAGCTCGCAACCAAGCTCGCAAGCGGCGACTGCGGTCGGGTTTCGCTGGAGAACAGGAAGACGACGGAGAGGGGCGGTTCCAGGGGCTCCAATGCATCCAGACGGCACCAGTGGACCTCCAAGGAGTCGCCCAAGGGGTGGATCGAGCTCGAGGGGCACGAGAGTGAGGTAGAGGGGTTGCGGGGATCGCCGGCGAGCTCGGGTCAGTGACGGTGGCCAGAGGCCTGCCCGGCCGGGCTGCGGCTATGCTACGGGTTTGTGGAGGTTGGGTGGTTGGTTTGGAGTGCTCAGAGCGGTGGGAGGGGCTCTGTCACGCCCAAGATGCGACCCTATCATAAAGGAACTCGAAGGTCCCACCAAGGATAGAAGCGCATCTTGAAGACGCTTGCAAGGTGGATATCATTACATCAACATTACATAATAGATGGGGATACATACAAGAGGCATACAAAGCCACACGAATACAACATCATCATACAAGAGATCAACATCCGACTACGGATGATACATAAACAGAAACTCAAACAATATCCACCCTGCTAGCCCAGGCTGCCGACCTGGAACCTATCCCCTGATCGAAGAAGCAGAAGAAGAACTCAAGCAAGCAAGCATCGCTCTCACGTCATGATCATCACATAACCTGTACCTGCAACTGTTGTTGTAGTAATCTGTGAGCCACGAGGACTCAGCAATCCCATTACCATGGGTATCAAGACTAGCAAAGCTTAATGGGAAAGGAAGGGGTAAAGTGGTGAGGTTGCAGCAGCGACAGTATGGTGGCTAACATATGCAAATGAGAGCGAGAAGAGAAACAAAGGAACGGTCGTGAAGCTAGCAATGATCAAGAGGTGATCCTGAACACCTACTTACGTCAATCATAACACAGAAATCGTGTTCACTTCTCGGACTCCCCCGAGAAGAGACCATCACGGCTACACACTCGCTTGATGCATTTTAATTCGGATCAGGTGTCAAGTTATCTACAACCGGACATTAACAAATTCCCATCTGCCACATAACCGCGGGCATGGCTCTCGAAAGTTTAAACCCTACAGGGGTGTCCCAACTTAGCCCATGACAAGCTCTCGCAATCAACGAAGGAATAGACCTTCTCCCAGGAAGACCCGATCAGTCTCGGAATCCCGGTTTACAAGACATTTCGACAATGGTAAAACAAGACCAGCAAAGCCGCCCGATGCGCTGACAATCACGATAGGAGCTGCACATATCTCGTTCTCAGGGCAACACCGGATGAGACATCCTACGAGTAAAACCAGACCTTGAGTTGCCCCGAGGGGGCCCCGCAGTCTACTCGGTTCGAACCAGCACTTAGACAAGCACTGGCCCGGGGGGGCTAAAATAAAGATGACCCTCGAGAGAGCGAATCCCAAGGGAAAAGTATAGGTGGTGGTGAGGCAAATGGTAAAACCAAGGTTGGGCCTTGCTGGAGGAGTTTTATTCAAAGCGAACTGTCAGGGGGGTCCCATAAATCACCCGACCGCGTAAGGAACGCAAAATCCGGGAACATAACACCGGTATGACGGAAACTAGGGCGGCAAGAGTGGAACAAAACACCAGGCATAAGGCCGAGCCTTCCACCCTTTACCAAGTATATAGATGCATTAATAATATAAGAGATATTGTGATATCCCAACATAAATCCTGTCCACCATGGAGAAATCTTCAACTTCACCTGCAGCTAGCAACGCTATAAGAGGGGCTGAGCAAAGCAGTAACATAGCCAAACAACGGTTTGCTAGGAATGGTGTCAAAGGTTAGAGGTTCATGGCAATTTGGGATGGCTTGATAAACAGGTAATAGGTAGCGCAGCATAGCGATAGAACGAAGCAACTAGCATAGCAATGATAGTAGTGAGATCCAGGGTAGCGGTCATCTTGCCTGAAATCCCGCAAGGAAGAAGAACGAGTCCATGAAGAAGATGAAGCCACGAAGACGAACCACACGTAGACGAACGAATCCTCACGATCGCAACGAAACGGGAACTATCGAGAAGAAGCACACAACATGGGTAAACACACCACACATGAACAAGGCATGATGCATAACAAGCATGATGCATGACCAAGCTACATGAAGCTACTCATGGCAAGAGATGATGCAAACAAGAACAACACATCAAGGCAAGTTTAAATGAGGTCGTGAACAACATATAACAATTCTGGTAAGTCCTCATATGGAAATTTCGAAATTGGTTCAGAACTGAATAAACATCATGTTCAAGTTGTTAAATAGCAAGTTAAGATGCACCACGATGAACTACACGAAATTCTAGTCAAGTTACATATAAAGTTCATTAGATTCGGAGCTACGGGCTAGAAGATATGAGCAAAACAAGTTAAGCATGGCATTGATGCAAAATGCACCCAAACATCAAGCAAACACACCAAAACAAGGATGCAACATGATAAGATGAATCTACAAGCAAAATCACGCAAGTTTCATATAGAGCACACTCAAAACGGAGCAACGGTTCCACACCTACACACTATACAAGTCATGGCAACAATCTGTCCAAAACAGCAACTAGGCATCTTGCAAGCATCAAAACAATATGCTACAGCACCCCAACATAAGAACAAAATGCATGGGCATGAAGTACAGGTAAAGCACTACAAAACATGAACACTGAGCTATCTCCAGAAATCAATAGAACATGCTCCAAAACACATGGTAAGATTGCAAATAATAACAGTTTCAGACTTTGCAGAAATAACATCAGGTTGCAATGTTTAGAGCAAGCAAACAGCATGTTACAGGAACATATCATGGCAAAAAAAGGCATGGCATGAATCTACTAATTGCATAGATCAAAAGTCCCTTACTGACCATAACCCAAAAAGGATCAGAAAATATGATGGCACCCATGTAAACATGGCAAGTTATATTACAGATTTAAACATGACAGGAACAACAATAAGTAGGCATGTTCGTGAGCTTGAACCACTCACCACAGAGCAATACATGTCATGGCAAGGCAACCAACAGTAATAAGACATGTTTATGAAGCTAGTCATGGCAATAGCAAGGTCATAGGGTGCATGGAACACTAGCAAAACACATGGGAACAAGTGAACTTAATGTTAACAGGCTGACAGCAACATTATCAAGCAACTTTGGAGCAAGATATGAACAATCTACAGCAAGCTATAAATGCTACCAGGGGCATGGATGGAGAGCATGACATGTAGATCAAAACATGTTTATAGAGCATCTCCAGATTATGCATAGAATGATTAGTAGAAGCATGTTAACACAGCAACAAAATATAACAGAATCTGTCAGGAAAACAGCAACAGCAACTACCCTACTTAGCAAGCTCGATTCACTCATCACAAGTCATTGCATGACAAGATAAGCATATCATCATCAATAAGACATGTTTGTGTAACAAACCAAGTCAAGAACAAGTCCATAGCATGCAAGGATCAACTATAGCAACCTTGGCTAAATTGAATAACAAGTAAACAATCTGCCAGGAAACATTTTGAAGCAAAAGTAGAGCACTCAAATGACATGCTAGACTACTCCATAATTGCAAACAAGGGCATGAATGGGTAGAAAATAACCATATGTTCAAAACACCCTTACTAAAGTATCTCAAAATATGCATGGATCTCTCTGTAGCATCAAGTTTACATGCCATCAAAATAACAGCAAAACAGGGACTAAAATCAGCAATATCACGAAGCCTAGTTTGCATTCTTGTGCTAGTCACCGCATAGATCACAAAAATACATGGCATACACCACTGGAAAGATGGCATGGCATAGACCAAAACACAAGAAGACATCAACCTCATAGGATGCACATATCAATCATGGCAAAAATGACAAATGAGCAAGTTATAACAGTTTCAGCAGATTAACATCAACATGCACTCTTCCAACAGCATTTCGGGCATCAAGATGAGCTCAAATCAAAATGATGCAATGGAATGAAATGAAGTACTCGTCGATACGAACAATTTGACATATTACACGCACGCAACGGAGATACGGATGCAGAGATGTGATGCAATGAACATGGCATATTTATGCAAGAAATCTGGGACTTAGACGAATTTCCTCACCCCGGGGGAAAAGTCAACGGGCGGAGTGGATCGGGTCGGCGGAGCGGATCGGGCGGGTCGGGCGCAGCGGATCCGCGCACAGGACCCGGACGACGGCGTAATCGAGCGGGCGCGGCCGGCGGCTCGCCGGCCGGAGGCGGGGCTAGACGGCGATGGAGGACGGCGGCGGGACGTGGGAGCGCGGCGGGGGCTCGGCCCGGCTCCGGGCCGCGGGGCCGGCTGCGGCGCTCGGGAAGGCGGGCGGCGGAGGGAGGCCGGGCGGCGAAGGGGCCGGCGGGCGGCGCCGGTCGGGGCGGCCGGGGCGGCGCCGGCGGAGCGCGCCGGCGGCGAGGGCGGCGGAGGGCACGGTCGGCCAGGCGACCGAGCGCGCGAGGGCGCGGGGGCGGCGAACGGCGATGGCGGCGGCGGGCGCCGGCGCGGGGCCGGACGGGCGGCGGCGGGCGGCGACCGGAGGCGGGGCGCCGGTGCGGGCGCGCGGGCGTCCCGCGGACGGGCGGCGGCGGCGGAGCGGGCCGGGCGGGCCGGCCGTGGGCCCGCAGGGCCGTGGCGGCGCGGGGAGGAGAGAGAGGCGCGGTGGGGTGAGGTGGCGGCGCGGGATTGGGCGCGGGGGTGGCGACGCTGATGTGGCGCGCCCTGATTGGCTCGGGTGAGGTGTCCGGCGGACATGTCCGGCGCGAATGGACATGTCCGGCGGCGCGAGGAGGAAGACTGCTAGGGTTTGCACCGCGAATTTCGGAGGGGGAGGTGTATATATAGGTAGAGGGAGCTAGGAGAGTCCAAATGAGGAGCGGTTTTCGGCCACGCGATCGTGATCGAACGACCGAGAGCATGGAAGAGACTTAGATGGTTTTTGGGCCACTTTGGAAGGGGTGTTGGGCTGCACACAAAAGAGGCTTTTGCGGTTATCCGGTTAACCGTTGGAGTATCAAACGACCTCCAAACGGCACGAAACTTGACAGGCGGTCTACCGGTGCTATACCAAGGCCGCTTGGCAAACCTCGGGCCATTCCGAGAAAGTTTAACACCCGCTCACAAAAGGAGAGAAGAAGGGGACGCCGGATGACATAGGAGCGCCGGATTGCAAAACGGACAACGGGGAAAAAGCTCGGATGCATGAAACGAACACGTATGCAAAAAGAAATGCACATGATGACATGATATGAAATGCATAAGATGGCATGGCAAAGTGCAACACGCAAGCAAATGACATGGCAACGACGGCAAATAACTGGCAGACACCTGGCGCATCGAATCTGGGGCGTTACAACACTCCTCCACTAACAAGAGATCTCGTCCCGAGATCTTAGGACCGAGACGGAAGGAAAAAGGGAATGAGGTGAAACAAGAACTCAAGAGAAGGAGCAAAGAATCGAGAGCACTCGAGAAGAAAAGAGGAACGACGAGAATGACGAGAATCAAAAGCTCACGGAATCAGATAGACTATGACACCACTCGTTCTAACCGGAGTGGTTAGAATGAGAAAAGAAACGAATAAGTCTGAAAGGATTTACGCAGCACTCCGGCTGAAACATGGAGGAATAGAACACGAGCTAGAGAGGATGGAATGATACTTGATGAACTCTTGAAGAATGAATTAAATCATAAAGAACCAACATGAAGAACTCTGGTGACAAAAGAACGATGAGATCGAATGAAGGAAGAAAGAATAAGATTCAAGCTTGCAGTGATTTAGATGGAGATTCCGACGAAATGGCTGAGGAAATTGAACTCCGGAAAAGAAAAGATGAAAACACTTGGAACTAGAATTTATTCACCAAGAACAAACTCCGAAGGAAGGGATTACTCACTTGGATGGAATAAGAATAAGATTTATCGTATGCTTATCCTTCATCAAATTAAATTGATGATAAGCAATGGATTTTGCATACTACTTATTCTTCTTGAAAAGGATTGAGAATTGGCATATCGCAAACTAGAGAAGGTCTTCATGAACCACCGGTAGGATTGAAATGAACGAATGAATTAAATGATAATCAAGGAAAAGAATCTTGAACGAACCACCGTAAGAATTCAAAATGACTGATGAAAGAGAATGAATCTCCGGGAAGAATTAGGAAAACCAATATGCTTGAGGGAATTTAGAAGCAAAAGAACAAAGAGATCGCGAACTGATTGAAGAATACTTGAACGAAGCACCGGAAGAATATTGAGACGAACGAAAGGGCACCGATATAGAATAATTGGAGAACGAATCTGAAAACTTAGAATGAAGAAATCTTCCGAAAAGATGGCCTCCGGATGATCGAGAGAGAAAGCAACTCCTGAAATGCTCCGGATGGATGAAAAGAATTTGCATGACTTGAAACAATTTGATAGGATAACATCGAGCTAGCACCGCGAATCTCCGGGAGAACAGACAAAATTTAAGAGAAATCTTCTTCTTTGGTCTTCAAATGACGACGAAAAACACCAACAAAATTACTGAGATACTCCGGAAGAATGAGAAGAGCAAAGGTTGAGTCGGCAATGACAAGAATTGAAATCGATCTTGAAAAGGCATGTGACTGATGGAATCCATTCTTACATCACACTTTTGAGAATAGCTCCGGGGAAATTATAAGAGTCATGTAAGATCCTGGGAAAAGACCTATGGGTTAGGGCCCACTGAAAAGATAACACCGTTGGAAAGGGATGTTGAACAGATAGATGATGCACCGGAACAATTGAAATATTTGAATGAGGTGACAACCTCGAATTAATTCAAACACAGACGAATCTCCTGAGATGTCTTGGACACTCCGGAAGGATAAACTGGCGAGGGCGAACGAGCAAGGAAAACACTTGAGCTGAGGAAAAGAATATGATCAACCCGAATAACTTGAATTAAGTCCACCGGAAAGAAAAAGGGATGAAGAATGTCAAACGAGACGATAATTCACCGGTTGAAATAATTGAGGGAAGACTGAAGAGGCTCCACACGGATGAAATAGATGGTCGAGAGAGAGTCAGACTCCGGGAAGAAAAGGGAGGGAGGGTGGGAAAACAAAGGCAACTTGGAACGAGAAATCGATGAATAACTCGAAGGGAAAACACCGGTTGAAAACATTGAGGAAATAAAGCAAAGACTTCGCACGAGTAGGATGCTCGATTACGGACTCCGGGTCCAAGAGGAAGAAGGGTGGGCGGGTGGGAAAAGAAAACAACTGAGGATTGAACTCAAAGATGAAGATGCTCGAGTCGACTTGACGAGAGATGCACCGGATAAAAGAGCTGAGGAACAACTACCGGAAAACCAACTGCGTGAACCTAAAGAAAAATTTTCAAGAGGAAGAGGAGTAGTTCAAAACACCTACGTCAAGATTCCTCACCAGAGCGACGAAGGGGCTGAGGAGTAAAAAGAATTCCTACTCTCCGATATAACTAGACTCGGAAATCAGTTTTCTTCTAGACTCAACAACGGCCAAACTACACGATTAATCAAGGGGGCTCCTAGGGTCGGTCGAGGCTCTGATACCAACTTGTCACGCCCAAGATGCGACCCTATCCTAAAGGAACTCGAAGGTCCCACCAAGGATAGAAGCGCATCTTGAAGACGCTTTTGCAAGGTGGATATCATTACATCAACATTACATAATAGATGGGGATACATACAAGAGGCATACAAAGCCACACGAATACAACATCATCATACAAGAGATCAACATCCAACTACGGATGATACATAAATAGAAACTCAAACAATATCCACCCTGCTAGCCCAGGCTGCCAACCTGGAACCTATCCCCTGATCGAAGAAGAAGCAGAAGAAGAACCCAAGCAAGCAAGCATCGCTCTCACGTCATGATCATCGCATAACATGTACCTGCAACTGTTGTTGTAGTAATTTGTGAGCCACGAGGACTCAGCAATCCCATTACCATGGGTATCAAGACTAGCAAAGCTTAATGGGAAAGGAAGGGGTAAAGTGGTGAGGTTGTAGCAGCGACTAAGCAAGTATGGTGGCTAACATACGCAAATGAGAGCGAGAAGAGAAACAAAGGAACGGTCATGAAGCTAGCAATGATCAAGAGGTGATCCTGAACACCTACTTACGTCAATCATAACACAGAAACCGTGTTCACTTCCCGGACTCCGCCGAGAAGAGACCATCACGGCTACACACTCGGTTGATGCATTTTAATTCGGATCAGGTGTCAAGTTATCTACAACCGGACATTAACAAATTCCCATCTGCCACATAACCGCGGGCACGACTCTCGAAAGTTTAAACCCTACAGTGGTGTCCCAACTTAGCCCATGACAAGCTCTCGCGATCAACGAAGGAATAGACCTTGTCCCAGGAAGACCCGATCAGTCTCGGAATCCCGGTTTACAAGATATTTCGACAATGGTAAAACAAGACCAGCAAAGCCGCCCGATGCGCCGACAATCCCGATAGGAGCTACACATATCTCGTTCTCAAGGCAACACCGGATGAGACATCCTACGAGTAAAACCAGACCTCGAGTTGCCCCAAGGGGGCCCCGCAGTCTACTCGGTTCGAACCAGCACTTAGACAAGCACTGGCCCGGGGGGGCTAAAATAAAGATGACCCTCGAGAGAGCGACTCCCAAGGGAAAAGTATAGGTGGTGGTGAGGCAAATGGTAAAACCAAGGTTGGGCCTTGCTGGAGGAGTTTTATTCAAAGCGAACTGTCAGGGGGGTCCCATAAATCACCCGACCGCGTAAGGAACGCAAAATCCGGGAACATAACACCGGTATGACGGAAACTAGGGCGGCAAGAGTGGAACAAAACACCAGGCATAAGGCCGAGCCTTCCACCCTTTACCAAGTATATAGATGCATTAATAATATAAGAGATATTGTGATATCCCAACATAAATCCTGTCCACCATGGAGAAATCTTCAACTTCACCTGCAGCTAGCAACGCTATAAGAGGGGCTGAGCAAAGCAGTAACATAGCCAAACAACAGTTTGCTAGGAATGGTGTCAAAGGTTAGAGGTTCATGGCAATTTGGGATGGCTTGATAAACAGGTAATAGGTAGCGCAGCATAGCGATAAAACGAAGCAACCAGCATAGCAATGATAGTAGTGAGATCCAGGGTAGCGGTCATCTTGCCTGAAATCCCGCAAGGAAGAAGAACGAGTCCATGAAGAAGATGAAGCCACGAAGACGAACCACACGTAGACAAACGAATCCTCACGATCGCAACGAAACGGGAACTATCGAGAAGAAGCACACAACATGGGTAAACACACCACACATGAACAAGGCATGATGCACAACAAGCATCATGCATGACCAAGCTACATGATTAGTAGAAGCATGTTAACACAGCAACAAAATATAACAGAATCTGTCAGGAAAACAGCAACAGCAACTACCCTACTTAGCAAGCTCGATTCACTCATCACAAGTCATTGCATGACAAGATAAGCATATCATCATCCATAAGACATGTTTGTGTAACAAACCAAGTCAAGAACAAGTCCATAGCATGCAAGGATCAACTATAGCAACCTTGGCTAAATTGAATAACAAGTAAACAATTTGCCAGGAAACATTTTGAAGCAAAAGTAGAGCACTCAAATGACATGCTAGACTACTCCATAATTGCAAACAAGGGCATGAATGGGTAGAAAATAACCATATGTTCAAAACACCCTTACTAAAGTATCTCAAAATATGCATGGATCTCTCTGTAGCATCAAGTTTACATGGCATCAAAATAACAGCAGAACAGGGACTAAAATCAGCAATATCACGAAGCCTAGTTTGCATGCTTGTGCTAGTCACCACATAGATCACAAAAATACATGGCATACACCACTGGAAAGATGGCATGGCATAGACCAAAACACAAGAAGACATCAACCTCATAGGATGCACATATCAATCATGGCAAAAATGACAAATGAGCAAGTTATAACAGTTTCAGCAGACTAACATCAACATGCACTCTTCCAACAGCATTTCGGGCACCAAAATGAGCTCAAATGAAAATGATGCAATGGAATGAAATGAAGTACTCGTTGAGACGAACAATTTGACATATTACACGCATGCAACGGAGCTACGGATGCAGAGATGTGGTGCAATGAACATGGCATGTTTATGCAAGAAATCTGGGACTTAGACGAATTTCCTCACCCCGGGGGAAAAGTCAACGGGCGGAGTGGATCAGGTCGGCGGAGCGGATCGGGCGGGTCGGGCGCAGCGGATCCGTGCACAGGACCCGGATGGCGGCGGGATCAAGCGGGCGCGGCCGGCGGCTTGCCGGCCGGAGGCGGGGCCGGACGGCCATGGAGGACGGCGGCGGGACGCGGGAGCGCGGCGGGGGCTCGGCCCGGCTCCCGGCCGCGGGGCCGGCTGCGGCGCTCGGGAAGGCGGCCGGCGGAGGGAGGCCGGGCGGCGAAGGGGCGGCGCCGGCGGAGCGCGCCGGCGGCGAGGGCGGCGGAGGGCACGGTCGGCCAGGCGACCGAGCGCGCGAGGGCGCGGGGGCGGCGAACGGCGATGGCGGCGGCGGGCGTCGGCGCGGGGCCGGACGGGCGGCGGCGGGCGGCGACCGGAGGCGGGGCGCGGGCGCGGGCGCGGCGGCGGAGCGGGCCGGGCGGGCCGGCCGTGGGCCCGCAGGGCCGCGGCGGCGCGGGGAGGAGAGAGAGGCGCGGTGGGGTGAGGTGGCGGCGCGGGATTGGGCGCGGGGGCGGCGACGCTGACGTGGCGCGCCCAGATTGGCTCGGGTGAGGTGTCCGGCGGACATGTCCGGCGCGGATGGACATGTCCGGCGGCGCGAGGAGGAAGACTGCTAGGGTTTGCACCGCGAATTTCGGAGGGGAAGGTGTATATATAGGTAGAGGGAGCTAGGAGAGTCCAAATGAGGAGCGGTTTTTGGCCACGCGATCGTGATCGAACGACTGAGAGCATGGAAGAGACTTAGATGGTTTTTGGGCCACTTTGGAAGGGGTTGGGCTGCACACAAAAGAGGCTTTTGCGGTTACCCGGTTAACCGTTGGAGTATCAAACGACCTCCAAATGGCACGAAACTTGACAGGCGGTCTACCGGTGCTATAGCAAGGCCGCTTGGAAAACCTCGGGCCATTCCGAGAAAGTTTAACACCCGCTCACAAAAGGAGAGAAGAAGGGGACGCCGGATGACATAGGAGCGCCGGATTGCAAAACGGACAACGGGGAAAAGCTCGGATGCATGAAACGAACACGTATGCAAAAAGAAATGCACATGATGACATGATATGAAATGCATAAGATGACATGGAAAAGTTCAACACGCAAGCAAATGACATGGCAACGACGGCAAATAACTGGCAGACACCTGGCGCATCGAATTCGGGGCGTTACATGCTCGTATTTATAGCTGGAGGGGAGAGGGGTATGTGGCTGCACTAGAGCTCTTTGGAAGCCGACGAGCGGCGACGAAGGGTGCCAGCAAGGGGTGGAAGTGCTCAATGTTCATGCGGGAGCTGTGCGGCTTGTGGATGAGCACAGGAAGCAGAGGAGGAAGAAGACAAAGGCACGGGGCACACTGTGGCTTTTGGTCGCGACGTGCCCGTGCCCGCTGCGGCGTATCCGGCATTGGCGAGCGCCAGGTAGGGGTCAAGGGTGATGAGTCGAAGCTGGTGGCGCGGTGCGGCAATGGGCGGCAAGCGCTGAGACGAGCATGCATTGAACAGAAGCATGGGTGCAGCGTAGAGCGCATCGAACCGTGCCAGGGCCCGTGTCCTCACGCGGTCACCATGCTGGCATGGTCAAGACGATGCCCACGCGCTACCAAACCATGCATGGGGTGTTGTTCGTGCAGTGTTAGGTCTAGAAAGGGTGATGGCACACTGCCAGGCCAACATCTCCATAGCCCGTTGATACGCCTAGTTGATGTGAGACTATCTTCTCCTTTTTATCTTCTCCAGAACGACCATTCTATTCCACCTATAGTACTATGTCCATGGCTCACGCTCATGTATTGCGTGAAGATTGAAAAAGTTTGAGAACAAAAGTATGAAACAATTGCTTGGCTTGTCATCGGGGTTGTGCATGATTAAATACTTTGTGTGATGAAGATAGAGCATAACCAGACTATATGATTTTGTAGGGATAGCTTTGTTTGGCCATGTTATTTTGAGAAGACATGATTGTTTTGTTAGTATGCTTTAAGTATTATTGTTTTATGTCAATATTAAACTTTTGTCTTGAATCTTTCGGATCTGAACATTCATGCCACAATAAAGAAAATTACATTTATAAATATGTTTGGTAGCATTCGACATCAAAAATTCTGTTTTTATCATTTACCTACTCAAGGACGAGCAGGAATTAAGCTTGGGGATGCTTGATACGTCTCCAACGTATCTATAATTTTTGATTGTTCCATGCTATTATATTATCTGTTTTGGATGTTTAATGGGCTTTAATATGCTCTTTTACATTATTTTTGGGACTTACCTATTAACCGAAGGCCCTGCCCAGTGCCAGTTTCTATTTATTTTTTGCCTATTTTAGAGTTTTTCAGAAAAGGAATACCAAACGGAGTCCAAACAGAATGAAACCTTCATAATGATCTTTCTTGGACCGAAAGCAAACCGGAAGACTTGGAGATGAAGTCGGAAACGTAACAAGGAGGCCGCGAGGTAGGAGGGTGCGCCCAGGGGGTAGGCACGCCCCCACCCTCGTGGGCCCCTCGTAGCTCCACCAACCTAGTTATTTCGCCTATATATACTCCTATACCCTAAAAACATCAGGGGGAGCAACCTTCTGTACCCGTGAGATCCAATCTTGGGGCCTTTTCCGCCGATCTGCCGGAGGGGGATTCGATCATGGAGGGCTTCTACATCAACACCATTACCTCTTCGATGAAGTGTGAGTAGTTTACCACAAACCTTCAGGTCCATAGTTATTAGCTAGATGGCTTCTTCTCTCTCTTTGACTCTCAATACAAAGTTCTCCTCGATGTTCTTGGAGATCTGTTCGATGTAATATTCTTTTGCGGTGTGTTTGCCGAGATCCGATGAATTGTGGATTTATGATCAAGATTATCTATGAATATTATTTGGTTCTTCTCTGAATTCTTATATGCATGATTTGATATCTTTGCAAGTCTCTTTGAATTATCGGTTTAGTTTGGCCTACTAGATTGATCTTTCTTGCAATGAGAGAAGTGCTTAGCTTTGAGTTCAATCTTCCGGTGTCCTTTCCCAGTGACAGTAGGGGCAGCAAGGCACATATTGTATTGTTGCCATCGAGGATAAAAACATGGGGTTTTCATCATATTGCTTGAGTTAATTCCTCTACATCATGTCATCTTGCTTAATGTGTTACTCCATTCTTATGAACTTAATACTCTTGATGCATGCTGGATAGCGGTTGATGTGTGGAGTAGTAGTAGTAGATGCAGGCAGGAGTTGGTCTACTTGACACGGACGTGATGCCTATGTTCATGATCATTGCCTTAGATGTCATCATAATTATGCGCTTTTCTATCAATTGCTCGGCAGTAATTTGTTCACCCGTTGTAATACATGCTATCTCGAGAGAAGCCACTAGTGAAACCTATGGCCCCCGAGTCTCTTTTCCATATTATTGAATCTTGTTTACATCTTGCCAGTTTCTGATCTATTATTTTGCAATCTTTACTTTCCAATCTATACATAAAAAATACCAAAAATATTTACTTTATTATCTCTATCGGATCTTACTTTTGCGAGTGACCGTGAAGGGATTGACAACCCCTTTATCGCGTTGGTTGCAAGTTCTTGATGGTTTGTGCAGGTATTCGGTGACTTGTGCATCGTCTCCTACTGGATTGATACCTTGGTTCTCAAAACTGAGGGAAATACTTACGCTACTTTGCTGCATCACCCTTTCCTCTTCAAGGGAAAACCAATGCAAGCTCAAGAGGTAGTAGTATGATGGTATGGTTCTTGCTTAAAAGCTCTTTGCTTGTCTTTCTCTTTTGCTTAAAAGCTTTGTTGGCTCTTTCTATTTTGAGCAATTTCTTTGGCCACTTATTCAAAACTTCACGAACCAAGATAGCAATTGTGTATATGTGATGACAACCTTGTGACACAAGAGATGATATCAAGATATATGTACCAAGATGATATGGGAAAGATGATCACTAATGTGCATAAGTAAGGTTGCCGGCAATACTCAATGGCTAGTCTCGATGGGAAAGATACGCAAAATGGGCTATGGGGTTATGAATGCAATGGCAAGGAGTACACAAAGGTGTCGTCGAAGTTATCGTCCTTGCTTATGGTCGAGGGTGTCAAGATTGTGAAGTGATCATTGTCGATGTTGATTCCTTGGCGAAGATGGGCAATGGTGATGTCAAGGGGTTAGAGGAAGTGGGGTGGTGGTGGTCGAGATGGATATGCGGTGGCAGAAGGTGGCAGTGGCTGAAAACCACAGAAAATGTAGTTTCGGCAGAGTTAGCCGGATGATCCGGGCCATGAGCCGGATGATCCGGGCGGGTCTGGATTATCTGGGTCAGGGTGTGGATCATCCGGGCAGGTCAACTACGCGCGGGTGAGGCTCGGGATGAGCTCGAAAACAAGGAGAAATTCAAAGATTTCGTGGGTTTTTGATGGAATTCGAGGTGGAGAAGGTGGGGAAAGGTGAGATCCACTTGCAACACAAAGAATACACGGATCAAAATCAACAAAACTTCATCACACCAACAAATCACAAAAAATATTGGGGCTATTTTTGTGGGGAATTTTTGAAATTGGGACAAAATCAACAAAATTAGGCTGGAAAACAAAGGGTAGGGGCTCCAAATTCGTGATCAACCATGGCTCATGATGCCAAGATGATGTAGGGTGGAAACCCTAAGGCCGATATTTCACGAAATGGAGGGGATCCTACGAAGAACACGATGAACACACTAGGAAAAACACTCAAATCAATGAGAACAATCACACATGTGCTAGATCCATGAACACAAAGAGTGATACAAGATTCAAACACAACAAAGGACGATATAAGAGGCGGTAGTTCTTCCCAATCCAGAGACGGGGTCTTGAATCCACGAGGGGATCTTTCTGTGAGGGGCCTTGAATCCACTTGGGATCTTCTCCGCAGAGGCCTTGATCTCCAATGGAGTATGTATCAAGTGGATGAGCAAAGCTCTATCTCTAAAATGAGTTAATCATTTGCTAACCCTAGAAAAGTGGAGGAGGAGTCGTTTATATAGGCTAAGTGGACGAAGGGGTACATTGGCCTTAGCCCAATAGCGCACACAGGCGGGGGTCCGGATGGCCTGGAAGGGGAGTTGGACGATCCGGGCTTCAGGGACCCGGATGATCCGAGAGATGGTCCAGATGGTCTAGACATGGCGAGGAGGCAGGTGGCGGCCCAGATGTCCGGAGGAGGGTCCGGACGTCCAGCTGGGTCCGTATGATCCGAAACTCCGTCCAGATGACCCGGCTTCGTGGTGCAGCTTCAGGTGCTCTCGGGTGGATTAGCCGGATCGTCCGGACCGGGGTCCAGATCGTTCGGGCTCCGTCCTGATCGTCCGGAACCTCGTCTTGATCGTTCGGCTAGCCTGGGACTTGGCTGATTTCTTCTCTCTCTCTCCGCGTATGTCTTCCTCTTCCGATCCTCCTTGTTCCTTAGCTTCTCCATGGCTAACTCCTTGGTACCTAAGTATGCAAAGTGTCTTTGTTTGAGGTAGTAGCCATGTCTCATGTGTTTCAAAGAGGAATTGCGAGAGGAGAGATGTGATAACCCACAAGTGTAGGGGATTGCAACAGTTTTCGATAAGTAAGAGTGTCGAACCCAACGAGGAGCTAAAGGTAGAATACATATTCCCTCAAGTTCTATCGACCACCGATACAACTCTACGCATGCTTCAAATTCGCTTTACCTAGAACAAGTATGAAACTAGAAGTACTTTGTAGGTGTGATAGGATAGGTTTGCAAGATAATAAAGAGCATGTAAACATAAACTAGGGGCTGTTTAGATAAAGATGCAATAAAGTAAATATAGCGAGTGTGGAAAAGTGGTGGTAGGAGTTGTGAAATTGTCCCTAAGCAATTGACTACGTTACTAGACCGGTAATCACTATTGTAATTCTATTTGAGGGAGAGGCATAAGCTAACATACTTTCTCTACTTGGATCATATGCACTTATGATAGGAACTCTAGCAAGCATCCGCGACTACTAAAGATTCATTAAGGTAAAACCCAACCATAGCATTAAAGTATCAAGTCCCCTTTATCCCATACGCAAACAACCTACTTACTCGGGTATGTGCTTCTGTCACTCACGCCACCCACCATAAGCAAATCATAAACATATTGCAAACCCTACAACGGGAATCCCTCATGCTTGCGCGACATGGAGGGCACAATAGGACAACACCAATAATAAAACATGCAGCTCAAACCAATCATAGCAATTCATCAATCACCGATAGGACAACGAAAATCTACTCAGGCATCATAGGATGGCAACACATCATTGGAAAATAATATGAAGCATAAAGCACCATGTTCAAGTAGAGCGTACAGCGGGTTGCGGGAGAGTGGACCGCTGAATATAGAAGGGGGAAGGTGATGGAGATGTTGGTGAAGATGGCGGAGGTGTTGGTGAAGATCGCGGTGATGATGATGGCCCCCGGTGGCGTTCCGGCGCCACCGGAAGCAAGGGGGAGAGGGCCCCCCTTCTTCTTCTTCTTCCTTGACCTTCTCCCTACATGGGAGAAGGTTTCCCCTCTGGTCCTTGGCTCCCATGGCGTGGGAGGGGCGAGAGCCCCTCCGAGATTGGATCTATCTCTCTGTTTCTACGTTCTCAGATTCTGCGCCTTCACCGTTTCTTTTATATCCGGAGATCCATAACTCCCATTGGGGTGAATCTTTCGCCCAGATCTTTCTCATAAAATTAGCTTTCCCGCGGCAAAAGAAGAGCGGCAACCGCCTTACGGGGGGCCAGGAGAGTCCAGGGCACCCCCTATCTCCTGGCCCCCTTGGGCACCGTCTCGCGTTGATTTTACTTACCAAAAATCACAAATATTCCAAAATAATTCTCCATTCGTTTTTATCCCGTTTGGACTCCGTTTGATATGGGGTTTCTGCGAAACATAAAATATGCAACAGACAGGAACTGGCACTGGGCACTGGATCAATATGTTAGTCCCAAAAAATAGTATAAAAAGTTGCCAAAAGAATATGAAAGTTGTAGAATATTGGCATGGAACAATCAAAAATTATAGATACGACGGAGACGTATCAGCATCCCCAAGCTTAATTCCTGCTCGTCCTTGAGTAGGTAAATGATAAAAAAGAATAATTTTTGATGTGTAATGCTACCTAGCATAATCTTGATCAAATATCTAATCATGGCATGAATATTAAGACACAAGTGATTCAAAGCAATAGTCTATCATTTGACATAAAAAACAATAATACTTCAAGTGTACCAATAAAGCAATCATGTCTTTTGAAAACAACAAGGCCAAAGCAAGCTTATCCCTACAAAATCAAATAGTTTGGCCATGCTTCATTTTCGTCACACAAAATGCCCCCATCATGCACAACCCCGATGACAAGCCGGGCAATTGGTTCATACTTTTCAACGCGCTTCAGCCTTTTCAACCCTCACGCAATACATGAGCGCAAGCCATGGATATAGCACTATAGGCGGAATAGAATATAATGATGGAGGTTATGTGGAGAAGACAAAAAAGGAGGAAGTCTCACATCGACGCGGCTAATCAACGGGCTATGGAGATGCCCATCAATTGATGTCAATGCGAGGAGTAGGGATTGCCATGCAACGGATGCACTAAGAGCTATAAGTGTATGAAAGCTCAACAAAAGAAACTAAGTGGGTGTGCATCCAACTTGCTTGCTCATGAAGACCTAGGGCATTTTAGGAAGCCCATCGTTGGAATATACAAGCCAAGTTCCATAATGAAAATTCCCACTAGTATATGAAAGTGATAACATAGGAGACTCTCTATATGAAGAACATGGTGCTACTCTGAAGCACAAGTGTGGAAAAAGGATAGTAACATTGCCCCTTTTCTTTTTCTTTTTTTTTCTTTTTTTCTTTTTTTTCTTTTTGGGTGGGCTTCTTTGGCCCCCTTTTTTATTTAGGCTTCTTTGGCCTTTCTTTTTTTTCTTTTTTTCTTTTCTTTTTTTTCATGGGGCAATGCTCTATAATGATGATCATCACACTTCTATTTACTTACAACTCAATATTACAACTCGATACGGGAACAAAGATATGACTCTATATGAATGCTTCCGGCGGTGTACCGGGATGTGCAATGATCTAGCGTAGCAATGACATCAAAAACGGACAAGCCATGAAAACATCATGCTAGCTATCTTACGATCATGCAAAGCAATATGACAACGAATGCTCAAGTCATGTATATGATGATGATGAAAGTTGCATGGCAATATATCTCGGAATGGCTATGGAAATGCCATGATAGGTAGGTATGGTGGCTGTTTTGAGGAAGATATAATGAGGCTTATGTGTGATAGAGCGTATCATATCACGGGGTTTGGATGCACCAGCGAAGTTTGCACCAACTCTCGAGGTGAGAAAGGGCAATGCACGGTACTGAAGAGGTTAGCAATGATGGGAAGGTAAAAGTGCGTATAATCCATGGACTCACATTAGTCATAAAGAACTCATATACTTATTGCAAAAGTTTATTAGCCCTCGAAGCAAAGTACTACTACGCATGCCCCTAGGGGGGTAGATTGGTAGGAAAAGACCATCGCTTGCCCCCGACCGCCACTCATAAGGAAGACAATCAAAGAAACACCCCATGCTTCAAATTTGTCACACAACGGTTACCATACGTGCATGCTACGGGACTTGCATGAAGGAAATATGCCCTAGAGGCAATAATAAAGTTATTATTTATTTCCTCATATCATGATAAATGTTTATTATTCATGTTAGAATTGTATTATCCGGAAACATGATACATGTGTGAATACATAGACAAAACTATAGTCACTAGTATGCCTCTACTTGACTAGCTCATTAATCAAAGATGGTTATGTTTCCTGACCATAGACATGTGTTGTCATTTGATTAGTGGGATCACATCATTAGGAGAATGATGTGATTGACATGACCCATTCTGTTAGCCTAGCACTTGATCGTTTAGTATACTGCTATTGCTTTCTTCATGACTTATACAAAGTTCCTGCAACTATGAGATTGTGCAACTCCCGTTTACCGGAAGAACACTTTGTGTGCTACCAAACATCACAACGTAACTGGGTGATTATAAAGGTGCTCTACAGGTGTTTCCGAAGGTACATGTTGGGTTGGCATAATTCGAGATTAGGATTTGTCACTCCGATTGTCGGAGAGGTATCTCTGGGCCCTCTCGGTAATACTCATCACCTAAGCCTTGCAAGCATGTGACTAATGAGTTAGTTATGAGATGACGTATTACGGAACGAGTAAAGAGACTTGCCGGTAACGAGATTGAACTAGGTATTGGATACCGACGATCGAATCTCGGACAAGTAACATACCGATGACAAAGGGAACAACGTATGTTGTTGTGCGGTTTGACCGATAAAGATCTTCATAGAATATGTAGGAACCAATATGGGCATCCAGGTCCCGCTATTGGTTATTGACCGGAGACGTGTTTCGGTCATGTCTACATTGTTCTCGAACCATAGGGTCCGCACGCTTAAGGTTTCGATGACAATTATATTATGAGTTTATGTATTTTGATGTACCGAAGGTTGTTCGGAGTCCCGGATATGATCACGGACATGAGAGGAGTCTCGAAATGGTCGAGACATAAAGATTGATATATTGGACGGATATATTTGGACACCGGAAAGGTTCCGGGAGAGTTTGGGAATATACCGGAGCTCCGGGAGGTTACCGGAACCCCCCGGTAAGTATATGGGCCTTATTGGGCCCTAGTGGAAGGGAGGGAGAAGGAGCAAGGGAGGGGGCGCCCCCCCCCAAGCCCAATCCGAATTGGGAGGGGGGCCGGCCCCCCCTTTCCTTCTCTCCTCCCCCCTCTTCCTTCCTTCTCCTACTCCGAATAGGAAAGGGGGGGCCAAACCTACTTGGAGTAGGTTTGCCCCCCTATGGCGCGCCTCCCCCTTGGGCCGGCCACCTCCTCCCTCCCTCCTTTATATACGGGGGTAGGGGGCACCCTAGACACACAAGTTGATCATTGAGATTGTTCCTTAGCCGTGTGCGGTGCCCCCCTCCACGATATTACACCTCGGTCATATTGTAGCGGTGCTTAGGCGAAGCCCTGCGACAGGAGAACATCAAGATCGTCACCACGCCGTCGTGCTGACGGAACTCCCCCCCCCCCCCCGTGCCTCTGCTGGATCGGAGATCGGGGGTGCGTCATCGAGCTGTACGCGTGTCAAGAACTCGGAGGTGCCGGAGTAACGGTGCTTGGATCGGTTGGACCGGGAGGACGTACGACTACTTCCTCTACGTTGCGTCAACGCTTCCGCTTCGGTCTACGAGGGTACATAGACAACACTCTCCCCTCTCGTTGCTATACATCACCATGATCTTGCGTGTGCGTAGGAAATTTTTTGAAATTACTACGTTCCCCAACATTGCAAACCTCAACACAAGTGTCTCTACAATCCACAACCACCCACTAGCATGACTCTAATATCACCATCTTTATATCGTAAAACTATTGCAAGGAATCAATCATATCATATTCAGCAATCTACAAGTTTATGTAGGATTTTATGACTAACCATGTGAATGACCAATTCGTGTCATCTCTCTAAATAGATATAAGTGAAGCAAGAGAGTTTAATTCTTTCTACAAAAGACATGCCCACGCTCTAACAATTATAGGTGAAGCAAAAGAGCATTCTACAAATGGCGGTTTTCTATGTGAAGAGAAACAGGCAATCCAGACTTCAAATGATATAAGTGAAGCACATGAAGCATTCTATAAAGCCATACTCAAAAGATTTAAGTGAGTGCAATGAGCATTCTATAAATAAACCAAGGACTATCTCATACCATCATGGTTTATAAAAGAAAAAATGAAAACTAAATGCAAAAGACGCTCCAAGACTTGCACATATCGCACGAACGAAACGAATACGAAAACATACCGATACTTGTTGAAGAAAGTGGGGATGCCTTCCAGGGCATCCCCAAGCTTAGACGCTTGAGTCTCCTTGAATATTTACTTGGGGTGCCTCGGGCATCCCCAAGCTTGAGCTCTTGCCTCTCTTCCTTTTCCTCATATCGAGACCTCCTCGTTTAGACACTTCATCCACACAAAACTTCAACAAAAAACTCGGTAAGATCCGTTAGTATAATAAAGCAAATCACCACTCTAAGTACTGTTGCAACCCAATTCATATTTTGTTTTTGCATTGTGTCTACTGTAACGTAACTTTTTCATGGCTTAATCCACTGATATAAATTGATAGATTCATCAAAACAAGCAAACTATGCATCAAAAATAGAATTTGTCAAAAACAGAACAATCTGTAGCAATATGAACAACCACCATACTTCTGGTACCCCAAAAATTCTATCAAAATTAGGAAAAATAAACAAGTTGTATATCAAAACAGTGAAAAAGAAATCAGAACCATTTGACGTTCCATTTAAAAATGTAAAATCGCGCACTACAGCCAAAGTTTTTGTCCTGCACCGTACAAACCAACAAGCAATGTAAACATCCTAAAGGCAAACCTTGGCACATTATTTTTATAATACAATGGAATTGTACAAGGGGATAATTATTTTTTGATGAAAAGTTTCTGTAATCAAGATTCAAAAAGTTTCCGTGAGCATGAACAAAGTTCAAGGAGCTCTCCCACTTCAACAATGCTTGTCTCTTTCACTTTCACTTTCCTTTTTGAAAAGCTTTTAGGTTCCCCTCTTTATTTATTTTTTGTTTTTAAACTATATAAAAGCACTCAACGGAAATAAATGACTCTCTAAAACTTCCGGGTTGTCTCCCTGGCAGCGCTTTCTTTAAAGCCATTAAGCTAGGCATATAGTGCTCAAGTAATGGATCCACCCGGATCCCAAGGTATATCAAAGCCAATTTTAATTAACAATGATTTGTAATTTAGTAGTGAGCACAAAGTAACATATATCATGCAACAACGAAGTCTAACTCTCTTCCTATGCATCGGCATGTCATAAAAGAACAATTCATGCACGCAAAGTAAAGGCCAATGCGCAGTATAAGCAGTTTCTTGCAATTTTATCATATTGGAAACATAGAGAGGTGGAGACATAGTTCCTCTCTCATAATAATTGCAAGTAGGAGCATCAAGCACATGCATATTACATTCATCAAAATCATCATGTGCAATGGTAAAAGGCAACCCATCAATATAATCCTTAATAAGCACAAACTTCTCCAATATAGTGTAGTTGGGAGAATTCAAAAGGATAATAGGACTATCATGCGTGGGTGCAATAGCAACAATTTCATGTTTAACATAAGGAACTATAGCAAGTTCATCTCCATAAGCATAATTCATATTGGCATCTTGGCCACAAGCATAGCAAGCATCATCAAAAAGGGATATTTCAAGAGAATCAACGGGATCATAGCAATCATCATAGCAATCATCATAGTAATGATCCTTCGGTAAGCACGAAGGGGAATTAAACAATGTATGAGTTGAAGAGTTACTCTTATTAGAAGGTGGGCACGGGTGATCAATCCGCTCTTCCTCCTTTTGTTCTTCGCTCTCCTCATCATCTTTTTCATCCAATGAGCTCACAGTTTCATCAATTTCTTCTTCCATAGCTTCCTGCAAAATATTAGTCTCTTCTTGGACAACGGAGACTTTCTCAATAAAAGCGTTAATATTGTAATTGTATTCATAATTTTCATATCAATATCTAAGTATAGCAAGATTTTCAGGCCTATAAACATCATCATCAAAAGCTTCATACTTTTCAAACAAAGATTCAATTTCATAAGCAGCCTTAAAAGCAATAAATTCTTCAATTTGTTCAACATCATAGTAATCATATATACCATTAGCATAAGAAGCTAAGGTTTCATTATCATTAAATTTGCATGAAAAGGGAAGGTGTGGAGCCTTCATCCTAGAGCAACAAGTAATATCATATCTCAAGCATAGATCCCGAGCATACCAACGCAACATATTAATTTGATCCCATAATAGTTTCCCTTTTTATGTCAAGTGATAATCCCTAAAGTATTCACGTTGATCCAACGTGTCTCCCATTATAAAGTTGAGTTGGGTTTTCTCAGGATTATCAAAGTAGTACAAAATATTTCTCACATGATGATCATTGAGGGTTTTAGGAGTTACCCCATCTCCATGAGTAGCAAGTACACCTAATTTTTTTGGTATTTCGTGTTCCATATCCATAACTAAAGATAAATAACAACTTAGAACAGCAAATAAAAATTACTTAGTGATAAAGCAAACAAGCACACACAAGAATATTCACCCCACGCTATGACACCCCGGCAACGGCGCCAGAAAAAGGTCTTGATAACCCACAAGTGTAGGGAATCGCAACAGTTTTCGATAAGTAAGAGTGTCGAACCCAACGAGGAGCTAAAGGTAGAATAAATATTCCCTCAAGTTCTATCGACCACCGACACAACTCTACGCACACTTGACGTTCGCTTTACCTAGAACAAGTATGAAACTAGAAGTACTTTGTAGGTGTGATAGGATAGGTTTGCAAGATAATAAAGAGAACGTAAACATAAACTAGGGGCTGTTTAGATAAAGATGCAATAAAGTAAATATAGCGAGTGTGGAAAAGTGGTGGTAGGAGTTGTGAAATTGTCCCTAAGCAATTGACTATGTTACTAGACCGGTAATCACTATTGCAATTCTATTTGAGGGAGAGGCATAAGCTAACATACTTTCTCTACTTGGATCATATGCACTTATTATTGGAACTCTAGCAAGCATCCGCAACTACTAAAGATTCATTAAGGTAAAACCCAACCATAGCATTAAAGTATCAAGTCCCCTTTATCCCATACGCAAACAACCTACTTACTCGGGTCTGTGCTTCTGTCACTCACGCCACACACCATAAGCAAATCATAAACATATTGCAAACCCTACAGCGGGAATCCCTCACGCTTGCGCGACACGGAGGGCACAATAGGACAGCACCAATAATAAAACATGCAACTCAA
This sequence comes from Triticum aestivum, assembly GCF_018294505.1. Lineage (NCBI taxonomy): Eukaryota > Viridiplantae > Streptophyta > Magnoliopsida > Poales > Poaceae > Triticum > Triticum aestivum. The sequence goes on along the minus strand of NC_057801.1, from coordinate 262,228,895 downwards.
ACCAATCATAGCAATTCATCAATCACCGATAGGACAACGAAAATCTACTCAGGCATCATAGGATGGGAACACATCATTGGAAAATAATATGAAGCATAAAGCACCATGTTCAAGTAGAGCGTACAGCGGGTTGCGGGAGAGTGGACCACTGAATATAGAAGGGGGAAGGTGATGGAGATGTTGGTGAAGATGGCGGAGGTGTTGGTGAAGATCGCGGTGATGATGATGGCCCCCAGTGGCGTTCCGGCGCCACCGGAAGCAAGGGGGAGAGGGCCCCCCTTCTTCTTCTTCTTCCTTGACCTTCTCCCTACATGGGAGAAGGTTTCCCCTCTGGTCCTTGGCTCCCATGGCGTGGGAGGGGCGAGAGCCCCTCCGAGATTGGATCTATCTCTCTGTTTCTGCGTTCTCAGATTCTGCCCCTTCACCGTTTCTTTTATATCCGGAGATCCATAACTCCGATAGGGGTGAATCTTTCGCCCAGATCTTTCTCATAAAATTAGCTTTCCCGTGGCAAAAGAAGAGCGGCAACCGCCTTACGGGGGGCCAGGAGAGTCCAGGGCACGCCCCTATCTCCTGGCCCCCTCGGGCACCGTCTCGCGTTGATTTTACTTCCCAAAAATCACAAATATTCCAAAATAATTCTCCGTCCGTTTTTATCCCATTTGGACTCTGTTTGATATGGGGTTTCTGCGAAACATAAAACATGCAACAGACAGGAACTGGCACTGGGCACTGGATCAATATGTTAGTCCCAAAAAATAGTATAAAAAGTTGCCAAAAGAATATGAAAGTTGTAGAATATTGGCATGGAACAATCAAAAATTATAGATACGACGGAGATGTATCAAGATGTCACCTCGGTTTAGAGAGCTCTCGTACGTGCTCGTGTCATGGGTCCATTTGGCACTTGGTGAGACGATGGTAAGTCCATGGGGATGACCTTGGGATGCTCCGCATCATTTAGTAAGACATTTGGAATAAGGAATCGCAAACGAAGGATCATGTGCATAAAGATCTTTAACATGGTCAAAGCCAATAACATTCAATTCAAGTTGAGTAACTAACATGCACTTGCGGGAAAGAGCATCTGCCACAACATTTTCTTTACCCTTAATGTACTTGATCACATAAGGAACAAATTCAAGAAATACACTCCATTTAGCATGTCATTTATTCAACTTGGTTTGACCTTTAAGGTACTTGAGTGTCTCATGATCAGAATGTATGACAAATTCATGTAGGTGAAGGTAATGCTCCCAAACATGCAATACTCGCACTGAAGCATACGATTCTTTGTCATGGATGGGATAGTTAAGTTGAGCTCCAGAAAGTTTTTCACTGAAGATGCAATGGGTCGCTTTTCTTGAATCAAAACTCCACCAATACCATTACCACTAGCATCACGATGGACCTCAAAAGTTTTGTTGAAGTTAGGCAATGCAAGAATTGGAGCATGCGTAAGCAAAGATTTGAGCTCATCAAATGCAGTAGATTGAGAGGGTCCCCAAACAAAGGGTGTGTTCTTCTTGAAGGAAATATGCCCTAGAGGCAATAATAAAGTTATTATTTATTTCCTCATATCATGATAAATGTTTATTATTCATGCTAGAATTGTATTATCCGGAAACATGATACATGTGTGAATACATAGACAAAACTATAGTCACTAGTATGCCTCTACTTGACTAGCTCATTAATCAAAGATGGTTATGTTTCCTGACCATAGACATGTGTTGTCATTTGATTAGTGGGATCACATCATTAGGAGAATGATGTGATTGACATGACCCATTCTGTTAGCCTAGCACTTGATCGTTTAGTATACTGCTATTGCTTTCTTCATGACTTATACAAAGTTCCTGCAACTATGAGATTGTGCAACTCCCGTTTACCAGAAGAACACTTTGTGTGCTACCAAACGTCACAACGTAACTGGGTGATTATAAAGGTGCTCTACAGGTGTTTCCGAAGGTACATGTTGGGTTGGCATAATTCGAGATTAGGATTTGTCACTCCGATTGTCGGAGAGGTATCTCTGGGCCCTCTCGGTAATACTCATCACCTAAGCCTTGCAAGCATGTGACTAATGAGTTAGTTATGAGATGACGTATTACGAAACGAGTAAAGAGACTTGCCGGTAACGAGATTGAACTAGGTATTGGATACCGACGATCGAATCTCGGACAAGTAACATACCGATGACAAAGGGAACAACGTATGTTGTTGTGCGGTTTGACCGATAAAGATCTTCGTAGAATATGTAGGAACCAATATGGGCATCCAGGTCCCGCTATTGGTTATTGACCGGAGACGTGTTTCGGTCATGTCTACATTGTTCTCGAACCGTAGGGTCCGCACGCTTAAGGTTTCGATGACAATTATACTATGAGTTTATGTATTTTGATGTACCGAAGGTTGTTCGTAGTCCCGGATATGATCACGGACATGACGAGGAGTCTCGAAATGGTCGAGACATAAAGATTGATATATTGGACGGATATATTTGGACACCGGAAAGGTTCCGGGAGAGTTTGGGAATATACCGGAGCTCCGGGAGGTTACTGGAACCCCCCGGTAAGTATATGGGCCTTATTGGGCCCTAGTGGAAGGGAGGGAGAAGGAGCAAGGGAGGGGGGCGCCCCCCCCCCCCAAGCCCAATCCGAATTGGGAGGGGGGCCGCCCCCCCCCCCCCTTTCCTTCTCTCCTCCCCCCTCTTCCTTCCTTCTCCTACTCCGAATAGGAAAGGGGGGGCCAAACCTACTTGGAGTAGGTTTGCCCCCCTATGGCGCGCCTCCCCCTTGGGCCGGCCACCTCCTCCCTCCCTCCTTTATATACGGGGGTAGGGGGGCACCCTAGACACACAAGTTGATCATTGAGATCGTTCCTTAGCCGTGTGCGGTGCCCCCCTCCACGATATTACACCTCGGTCATATTGTAGCGGTGCTTAGGCGAAGCCCTGCGACAGGAGAACATCAAGATCGTCACCACGCCGTCGTGCTGACGGAACTTCCCCCCGCGCCTCTGCTGGATCGGAGATCGGGGGTGCGTCATCGAGTTGTACGCGTGTCAAGAACTCGGAGGTGCCGGAGTAACGGTGCTTGGATCGGTTGGACCGGGAGGACGTACGACTACTTCCTCTACGTTGCGTCAACGCTTCCGCTTCGGTCTACAAGGGTACGTAGACAACACTCTCCCCTCTTGTTGCTATACATCACCATGATCTTGCGTGTGCGTAGGAATTTTTTTGAAATTACTACGTTCCCCAACAGTGGCATCAGAGCCTGGTTTTATGCGTTGATGTTATATGCACGAGTAGAACACAAGTGAGTTGTGGGCGATACAAGTCATACTGCTTACCAGCATGTCATACTTTGGTTCGGCGGTATTGTGAGATGAAGCGGCCCGGACCGACATTACGCGTACGCTTACGCGAGACTGGTTTCACCGTTACGAGCACTCGTGCATAAAGGTGGCTGGCGGGTGTCTGTCTCTCTCACTTTAGCTGAATCGAGTGTGGCTACGCCCGGTCCTTGCGAAGGTTAAAACAGCACCAACTTGACGAACTATCGTTGTGGTTTTGATGCGTAGGTAAGAACGGTTCTTGCTAAGCCCGTAGCAGCCACGTAAAACTTGCAACAACAAAGTAGAGGGCGTCTAACTTGTTTTTGCAGGGCATGTTGTGATGTGATATGGTCAAGACGTGATGCTATATTTTATTTTATGAGATGATCATGTTTTGTAACCGAAGTTATCGGCAACTGGCAGGAGCCATATGGTTGTCGCTTTATTGTATGAAATGCAAACGCCCTGTAATTGCTTTACTTTATCACTAAGCGGTAGCGATAGTCGTAGAAGCAATAGATGGCGTAAATGACAACGATGCTACGATGGTGATCAAGGAGTCGCGCCGGTGACGATGGTGATCACGACGGTGCTTCGGAGATGGAGATCACAAGCACAAGATGATGATGGCCATATCATATCACTTATATTGATTGCATGTGATGTTTATCCTTTATGCATCTTATCTTGCTTTGATTGACGGTAGCATTTTAAGATGATCTCTCACTAAAATTATCAAGAAGTGTTCTCCCTGAGTATGCATTGTTGCCAAAGTTCGTCGTGCCCAGACACCACGTGATGATCGGGTGTGATAAGCTCTACGTCCATCTACAACGGGTGCAAGCCAGTTTTGCAAACACGGAATACTCAAGTTATACTTGACAAGCCTAGCATATGCAGATATGGCCTCGGAACACGGAGACCGAAAGGTCGAGCGTGAATCATATAGCAGATATGATCAACATAATGATGTTCACCATTGAAAACTACTCCATCTCACGTGATGATCGGTTATGGTTTAGTTGATTTGGATCACGTGATCACTTAGATGACTAGAGAGATGTCTGTCTAAGTGGGAGTTCTTAAGTAATATGATTAATTGAACTTAAATTTATCATGAACTTAGTCCTGGTAGTATTTTTCAAATTATGTTGTAGATCAATAGCTCGCATTGTTGCTTTCATATGTTTATTTTGATATGTTCCTAGAGAAAACTATGTTGAAAGATGTTAGTAGCAATGATGCGGATTGGATCCGTGATCTGAGGTTTATCCTCATTGCTGCGCAGAAGAATTATGTCCTTGATGCACCGCTAGGTTACAAACCTATTGCAGGAGCAGATGCAGACGTTATGAACATTTGGCTAGCTCAATATGATGACTACTTGATAGTTTAGTGCACCATGCTTAACGGCTTAGAATCGGGACTTCAAAGACGTTTTGAACGTCATGGACCATATGAGATGTTCCTGGAATTGAAGTTAAATATTTCAAGCAAATACCCGAGTTGAGAGATATGAAGTCTCCAACAAGTTCTATAGCTAAAAAATGGAGGAGAATCGCTCAACTAGTGAGCATGTGCTCAGATTGTCTGGGTACTTCAATCGCTTGAATCAAGTGGGTGTTAATCTTCCAGATAATATAGTGATTGACAGAATTCTCTAGTCACCATCACTAAGTTACTAGAACTTCGTGATGAACTATAGTATGCAAGGGATGACGAAAACGATTCCCGAGCTCTTCGTGATATTGAAATCGACGTGTAGAAATCAAGAAAGAGCATCAAGTGTTGATGATTGAAAAGATCACTAGTTTCAAGAAAAGGGCAAAGGGAAAGAAAGGGAACTTCAAGTGGAAAGACAAGCAAGTTGTCACTCCTGCAAAGAAGCCCAAAGCTGGACCATAGCCTGAAACTGAGTGCTTACACTGCAAAGGAAATGGTCACTGGAAGCGGAAATGCCCTGAATATTTGGTAGATAAGAAGGATGGCAAAGTGAACAAGGGTATATTTGATATACAGGTTATTAATGTGTGCCTTGCTAGTGTTTATAGTAGCCCCTGAGTATTTGATACTTGTTCGGTTGCTAAGATTAGTAACTCGAAACAGGAGTTACAGAATAAACAAAGACTAGTTGAAGGGGAAGTGACGATGAGTGTTGGAAGTAGTTCCAAGATTGATATGATCATCATCGCACACTCCCTATACTTTCGGGATTAGTGTTAAACCTAAATAAATGTTATTTGGCGTTTACATTGAGCATGAATATGATTTGATCATGTTTATTGCAATACGGTTATTCATTTAAAATCAGAGAATAATTGTTGTTCTGTTTACATGAATAAAACCTTCAATGGTCATACACCCAATGAAAATAGTTTGTTGGATCTCGATCGTGATGATACACATATTCATAATAATGATAGTGCAACTTATTTGTGGCACTGCCGTTTGGGTCATATCGGTGTAAAGCGCATGAAGAAACTCCATAAAGATGGATTTTTGGAATCACTTGGTTATGAATCATTTGATGCTTGCGAACCGTGCCTTTTTGGCAAGATGACTAAAACTCCGTTCTCCGGAACAATGGAACGAGCTACTAACTTGTTGGAAATAATACATACAGATGTATGCGATCCAATGAGTATTGATGCTCGTGGCAAGTATCATTATTTTCTGACCTTCACAAGATGATTTGAGCAGATATGGGTATATCTACTTAATGAAACATAAGTCTGAAATAGTTAAAAGGTTCAAAGAATTTCAGAGTGAAGTGGAAAAATCATCGTAACAAGAAAATAAAGTTTCTGCGATCTGATCGTGGAGACGAATATTTGAGTTACGAGTTTGGTCTTCAATTAAAACAATGTGAAATAGTTTCACTGCTCACGCCACCTGGAACACCACAATGTTATGGTGTGTCCGAACGTCGTAACCGCACTTTATTGGATATGGTGCGATCTATGATGTCTCTTACTGATTTACCAATATTGTTTTGGGGTTATGCATTAGAGACAGCTGCATTCACATTAAAAGGGCACCATCTAAATCCGTTGAGACGACAGCATATGAACTGTGGTTTAGCAAGAAACCCAAGTTGTCATTTCTTAAAGTTTGGGGCTACGATGCTTATGTGAAAAAGTTTCATCCTGATAAGCTCGAACCCAAATCGGAGAAGTGCGTCTTCATAGAATACCCAAAGGAAATTGTTGGGTACACCTTCTATCACAGATCCGAAGGCAAGATATTCGTTGCTAAAATGGATCCTTTCTAGAGAAGGAGTTTCTCTCGAAAGAAGTGAGTGGGAGGAAAGTAGAGCTTGATAAGGTAATTTTTACCTTCTCCCGAATTGGAAAGTAGTTCACCACGGAAATCAGTTCCAGTGATTCCTACACCAATTAGTGAGGAAGCTAATGATGATGATCATGAAACTTCAGATCAAGTTACTACAAAACCTTGTAGGTCTTCCAAAGTACAGTCCGCACCAGAGTAGTACGGTAATACTGTTCTGGAAGTCATGTTTCTAGACCTTGATCAACCTACGAACTATGAGGAAGCGATGATGAGCCCAGATTCCGCAAAATGGCTTGAGGCCATAAAATCTGAGATATGATCCATGTATGAGAACAAAGTATGGACTTTGATTGACTTGCTCGATGATCAGCAAGCCATGTTAAATAAATGGATCTCCAAGAGGAAGACGGACACTGATAGTAGTGTTACTATCCACTAAGCTCGACTTGTTGCAAAAGGTTTTCAACAAGTTCAAGGGGTTGAATACGATGAGATTTTCTCACTCGTATCGATGCTTAAGTCTGTCCGAATCATGTTAGCAATTGCCACATTTTATGAAATTTGGCAAATGGATGTCAAAACTGCATTCCTTAATGAATTTATTAAAGAAGAGTTGTATACGATGCAACTAGAAGTTTTTGTCAATCCTAAAGATGTTAACAAAGTGTGCAAGCTCCAGCGATCCATCTATGGACTGGTGCAAGCATCTCGGAGTTGGAATATACGCTTTGATGAGTTGATCAAAGCATATGATTTTATACAGACTTTTGGAGAAGCCTGTATTTACAAGAAAGTGAGTGGGAGCACTACAGCATTTCTAATAAGTATATGTGAATGACATATTGTTGATCGGAAATAATGTAGAATTATTCTGCAAAGCATAAAGGAATTCTTTAAAATAAAGACCTCAGTAAAGCTACTTACATATTGAGCATCAAGATCTATTGAGATAGATCAAGACGCTTGATAAGATTTTCAATGAGTACATACCTTGGCAAGATTTTGAAATAGTTCAAAATGGAACAGTCAAAGAAAGAGTTCTTGCCTGTGTTGCAAAGGTGTGAAATTGAGTAAGACTCAAATCCCGACCACGGCAGAAAATAGAAAAGAGAATGAAAGTCATTCCCTATGCCTCAGTCATAGGTTCTATAAAGTATGCTATGTTATGTACCAGACCTATTGTATACCTTGCTCTGAATTTGGCAAGGGAGTACAATAGTGATCTAGGAGTAGATCACTAGACATTGGTCAAGAATATCCTTAGTGAGGACTAAGGAAATATTTCTCGATTATGGAGGTGACAAAAGAGCCCGTCGTAAAAGGTGACAATGATGCAAGATTTTACACCAATCCAGATGACTCTAAGTCCCAGTTTGGATACATATTAAAAGTGGGAGCAATTAGCTAAAGTAGCTTCGTGCAAAGCATTGTAGACATAGAATATTTGCAAAATACATACGGCTCTGAATGTGACAGACCCGTTGACTAAGCTTCTCTCACGAGCAAAACATGATCACACCTTAGTACTCTTTGGGTGTTAATCACATAGCGATGTGAACTAGATTATTGACTCTAGTAAACCCTTCGAGTGTTGGTCACATGACGATGTGAACTATGGGTGTTAATCATATACAGATATGAATATTGCTGTTAGAATCATTACAATGTAATCTAGATTATTGGCTCTAGTGCAAGTGGGAGACTGAAGGAAATATGCCCTAGAGGCAATAATAAAGTTATTTTTTATTTCCTCATATCATGATAAATGTTTATTATTCATGCTAGAATTGTATTATCCGGAAACATGATACATGTGTGAATACATAGACAAAACTATAGTCACTAGTATGCCTCTACTTGACTAGCTCATTAATCAAAGATGGTTATGTTTCCTGACCATAGACATGTGTTGTCATTTGATTAGTGGGATCACATCATTAGGAGAATGATGTGATTGACATGACCCATTCTGCTAGCCTAGCACTTGATCATTTAGTATACTGCTATTGCTTTCTTCATGACTTATACAAAGTTCCTGCAACTATGAGATTATGCAACTCCCGTTTACCGGAAGAACACTTTGTGTGCTACCAAACGTCACAACGTAACTGGGTGATTATAAAGGTGCTCTACAGGTGTTTCCGAAGGTACATGTTGGGTTGGCATAATTCGAGATTAGGATTTGTCACTCCGATTGTCGGAGAGGTATCTCTGGGCCCTCTCGGTAATACTCATCACCTAAGCCTTGCAAGCATGTGACTAATGAGTTAGTTATGAGATGATGTATTACGGAACGAGTAAAGAGACTTGCTGGTAACGAGATTGAACTAGGTATTGGATACCGACGATCGAATCTCGGACAAGTAACATACCGATGACAAAGGGAACAACGTATGTTGTTGTGCGGTTTGACCGATAAAGATCTTCATAGAATATGTAGGAACCAATATGGGCATCCAGGTCCCACTATTGGTTATTGACCGGAGACGTGTTTCGGTCATGTCTACATTGCTCTCGAACCGTAGGGTCCGCACGCTTAAGGTTTCGATGACAATTATATTATGAGTTTATGTATTTTGATGTACCGAAGGTTGTTCGGAGTCCCGGATATGATCACGGACATGACGAGGAGTCTCGAAATGGTCGAGATATAAAGATTGATATATTGGACGGATATATTTGGACACCGGAAAGGTTCCGGGAGAGTTTGGGAATATACCGGAGCTCCGGGAGGTTACCGGAACCCCCCGGTAAGTATATGGGCCTTATTGGGCCCTAGTGGAAGGGAGGGAGAAGGAGCAAGGGAGGGGGCGCCCCCCCCCTTCCTTCTCTCCTCCTCCCTCTTCCTTCCTTCTCCTACTCCGAATAGGAAAGGGGGGGCCAAACCTACTTGGAGTAGGTTTGCCCCCCTATGGCGCGCCTCCCCCTTGGGCCGGCCACCTCCTCCCTCCCTCCTTTATATACGGGGGTAGGGGGCACCCTAGACACACAAGTTGATCATTAAGATCGTTCCTTAGCCGTGTGCGGTGCCCCCCTCCATGATATTACACCTCGGTCATATTGTAGCGGTGCTTAGGCGAAGCCCTGCGACAGGAGAACATCAAGATCGTCACCACACCGTCGTGCTGACGGAACTTCCCCCCGCGCCTCTGCTGGATCGGAGATCGGGGGTGCGTCATCGAGTTGTACGCGTGTCAAGAACTCGGAGGTGCCGGAGTAACGGTGCTTGGATCGGTTGGACCGGGAGGACGTACGACTACTTCCTCTACGTTGCGTCAACGCTTCCGCTTCGGTCTACAAGGGTACGTAGACAACACTCTCCCCTCTCGTTGCTATACATCACCATGATCTTGCGTGTGCGTAGGAAATTTTTTGAAATTACTACGTTCCCCAACACTTCTTACTCAAAGCATGTAAGGATGAGGCAATAGTGCTAAAGTCCTTCACAAAGAGATGATAGAAACCAGCAAGACCAAGGAAACTACACACTTGTTGCAAATTAGTGGGTTGTGGCCAAGTTTTAATTGCTTCAAATTTAGACTCATCAACATGAACACCCTTTGAAGACACAACAAAACCCAAGAAAACAAGCTTGTCAACACCAATTTTGCATTTCTCCATATTAGCATAAAGATGCTCTTTTCTAAGGGTTTGCAAAACGGTCCTAAGATGAGTGACATGATCTTTTAGAGATTTGCTAAACACAAGTATATCATCAAAGTAGACCACAACAAATATGCCAATGTATGGGCGAAGCACATAATGCATGACACACATGAAAGTATCGGGTGCTTCCGATAAACTCATAGGCATAACTAACCACTTGTAAAAGCCAGATTTAGTTTTAAAAGCGGTTTTCCACTCATCGCCTTCTTGAATGCGAATTTGGTAATAGCCACTTTTAATATCATTTTTTGAGAAAATGGTGGCGCTGCTAAGCTCATCTAACATATCATCAAGGCATGGAATGGGATGCCTATAGCGAATGGTGATAGCATTTATGGGTCTACAATCAAAACACATGCGAAAACTACCATCTCTCTTAAGCACAAGAATGACCGGAACAGCACAAGGGCTTAAGCTTTCACGTACATGTCTGTTGTCGATGAGTTGTTGTACTTGCCTTTGTATCTCGTTAGTTTCTTTGGGGTTGACACGGTGTGGAGCCTTGTTTGGTAGGGGTGCACCGGGTATGAGGTCGATCCGATCCTCGATGCCTCGTAGTGGAGGAAGGCCGAGAGGTAGCTCATCGGGGAAGATGTCCGGTAATTCCTACAACAAATTAGACAACACTTGAGGAAGATTGTTAGAAGTGTTAGTCCTTGCCGCTTCATCTTTGCATAGTAGGACATGGTGTATGACACTAGGTGGGTTCTCACACACTTCTCTCATTTCTCTTTTGGTGGCTAAAAGCACTAAGTTTTTGTCTCTCGGCATAGAGTCACTCAATTTGGGCTCGTGGTGCTCACTCTCTTTGCGGTGGTTCACTCTCTCACTAGTCTCTCCATGATGGGTGGATGCTTGCTTGTCGGCGATCACTTGACTTGGCAACATAGGTCATAGCACGTACTCTTCCCCCTTCATCTTGAAGCTATAGTGGTTGGTGTGCCTGTTGTGGATGACGCCGCGATCGAATTGCCATGGTCTTCCTAAGAGGAGATGGCACACAGACATAGGAACCACTTCACATTCTAAAGTGTCTTCGTATGCGCCGATCTTGAAGGAAACTTGCATGGTGTGCTCTACTTGAATGGTGTCGGAGTCACTAAGACATTGGACCTTGTAGGGGTGAGGATGCTTCATCTTGACCAATTGTAGCTTAGAACATAGCTCTTCACTTGCCAAACTGTGGCAACTTCCTCCATCTATGATGACCTTCATGAAATGTCCGTTGATGCCCGCTTTGATGTGGAAGATGTGGCAACGTTGGTCTTCGTATTGTGGGTGTTGAAGCATTAAGACCTTGGAGACAATGAGAGTGGGGCTCGAATCATTGTCAAAAGACTTGATCATCTTCATATTCATTCATGTGCCAGTGCATGGCCACGTGCTTAAGGGATTCCATTTCTTATTCACTCATGGAGTCGTATGTGCCTTCATCATTGGCAATCATGGTTCGCTGGTTGAGGCATTGGAAAGCTTGTGTCCTCGGCCGCCACATGTGAAAAACTTGAGAGAACTTGTCTTGACAGGATCGTCCGGTGGCACCGATGGTGAGGGAGTTTTGGACTTGTAGTTGCTTTCCTAAGGAAGAGTCAAAGAAGGCGTATCTTGTTTTGAACTTGACTTGTCTCCGGTACTTGGTGATGCTCTAGTCGAGGTAGGAGGTGTCAAAGTCGTGGGAGCTTGAGTGTATGAGCCATAGGTCTTGGACGAGTACTTGGCGTATTTGAAGTCATCTTGTACTTGTCGCTCGGCCTTTGTCGCTTGATGAACTAGCTCGAGAAGGTTGGAGTAGGGTTGGAAGTCGGCTATCTTCTTGGTTGGGTGGTTGAGGCCGTTGAAGAAGTGTGCCATCGTTTGCTCATCATCTTCCTTGACATTGGCTTGTATCATGGCAATCTCCATCTCTTGATAGTATTCTTTCACCGTCTTCGTGCCTTGCTTGAGGAGTTGCAACTTCTTGAAGAGATCACGTGTGTAGTGTGTAGGGACGAAGCGAGCTCTCATGACATCCTTCATTTGTGTCCAATGTCATGATGGGTGGTTGATACGTATCCAACGTATCTATAATTTTTTATTGCTCCATGCTATTATATTATCTGTTTTGGATGTTTAATAGGCATTTATACGCTATTTTATATTATTTTGGGGACTAACATATTAACCGAGAGCCCAATGCTAGTTTCTGTTTTTTTTGCCTATTTTAGAGTTTCGCGGAAAAGGAATACCAAATGGAGTCCAAACAGTATGAAACTTTCGCGATGATCTTTCTTCACCGAAAGGAAACCAGAAGACTTGGAGATGAAGTCGGAGACGTAACAAGGCGACCACAAGGCAGGGGGCGCGCCCAGGGGGTAGGGCGCGCCCTCTACCTTGTGGGCCCCTCGTAGCTCCCCTGACCTAGCTCCTTCGCCTGTATATACTCTTATACCCTAAAAACATCCAGGGAAGACACGAAACCACCTTTCCACCGCCGCAACATTCTGTACCCGTGAGATCCTATCTAGGGGCCTTTTCCGGCATCCTGTCGGAGGGGGATTCAATCACGGAGGGCTTCTACATCAACACATTACCTCTCCGATGAAGCGTGAGTAGTTCACCACAGACCTACAGGTCCGTAGCTAGTAGCTAGATGGCTTCTTCTCTCTGTTTGATTCTCAATACCATGTTCTCCTCGATGCTCTTGGAGTTCTATTCGATGTAATATTATTTTACGGTGTGTTTGCCGAGATCCGATGAATTTTGGATTTATGATCAGATTATCTATGAATATTATTTGGTTCTTCTCTGAATTCCTATACGCATGATTTGATATCTTTGCAAGTATCTTCGAATTATCGGTTTAGTTTGGCCTACTAGATTGATCTTTCTTGCAATGGGAGAAGTGCTTAGCTTTGGCTTCAATCTTGCGGTGTCCTTTCCCAGTGACAGTAGGGGCAGTAAGGCACATATTGTATTATTGCCATCGAGGATAAAAAGATGGGGTTTTCATCATATTGCTTGAGTTAATTCCTCTAATCATGTCATCTTACTTAATGTGTTACTCCGTTCTTTATGAACTTAATACTCTAGATGCAGGCGGGAGTGAGTCGATGTGTGGAGTAATAGTAGTAGATGCAGAATCGTTTCGGTCTACTTGACACGGACGTGATGCCTATGTTCATGATCATTGCCTTAGATATCGTCATAACTATGCGCTTTTCTATCAATTGCTCGACAGTAATTTGTTCACCCACCGTAATATTTGCTATCTTGAGAGAAGCCACTAGTGAAACCTATGGCCCCCGGATCTCTTTTCCATTATACTAGTTTCCGATCTACTATTTGCTCTCTTTTACTTTCTGATCTATAAACCAAAAATACCAAAAATATTTACTTTACCGTTTATCTATCTCTATCAGATTTCACTTTTGCAAGTGACCGTGAAGGGATTGACAACCCCTTTATCGCGTTGGGTGCAAGTTGTTGATTGTTTGTGCAGGTATTCGGTGACTTGTGCGTTGTCTCCTACTGGATTGATACCTTGGTTCTAAAACTGAGGGAAATACTTACGCTACTTTGCTGCATCACCATTTCCCTCTCCAAGAGAAAAACCAACGCAAGCTCAAGAGGTAGCAAGAAGGATTTCTGACGCCGTTGTCGGGGAGAACTACGCCAAGCCAAGACAAGATTTGATCTCCCGTCAACTTGCCAATTTCTGGCACCGTTGCCGGGGAGATCTACGTCAAGTCAAGCCATACCAAGTACCCATCATAAACTCTTCTCCCTTGCATTACATTATTCTCCATTCGCCTCTCATTTTCCTCTCCCCCGCCTCTAAAATGATTTTCTAAAACCTTTGCCTTTTCTTCGACCCTCTTCCGTTCGTCTTCTTTTTGGTTGCTCGTTTGCTAGATTGGTTTGTTGCCATCAAGTATGAAACTGGGAAGGTTATCATTGAAAATCTCTAGGAAACACTTGAATCTTGTTATTTGAATCATGAAACTGAAACTCCTCCTAATTATAAAACAAAAATCTTTCATGTGGGGTACGGTAATATTATTGGCAAAAGTGTTATCCAAGAATTCTTTGGCTGCACAGGATCCATGCCTATTAATAAAAAGTCTATTCTTCTTGAGACCAACTGCTATGTTGATGCCATTGTTATGCTTGTTGAGAAATTAGAAAGAAAATTTGTGCATATTCATCCTGCTTTGCAAAAGGCGTTTTATGAGCTTCCCAATATTAATCACCCAATAGCTAAAAAGATTGCCACCATTATCCTTATGCGTGAATTTGATTATATAATACAATAAGCTAGGAATATTTTTGCTTTCTATAAAAAGGATGTTGAACACCCTCCGATTATAGATATTCTCTATGATAAACAAACCATGTGTAGTTTGGAAGCTAGAGATTATCAATCTTATAGTGAATATCTTAAGAAGAGAGTTCCCTATCCTGAAATATCTCAATCTTTGTACCTTGGGGCTTTTGAGGAGTTTGATTGGATTACTAGAGGAATTTATGTAGGATTCAATAGGGATTGGTTGAAATAAAATTATGACGGAACCCGTTAGAAATGAACTACGCATTTTATATTATGATATATACGGTGATGATCCCGACTATGGGTTTACGAATGTGAAAATTACCAATCAAAGTCCTTTCCATGATTTAAGTTCATCTTCTAAAAGGGAAATAAAGGAAAGTATAGATTTGCTAAGACGATTTTTGGAGGATTTGATGAGAAAAGAATTGCATACCAAAGATGGCAATACCTAGATCTATTCGTGTTTTTGTGCCTAGCTAAGGGCGTTAAACGATAGCGCTTGTTGGGAGGCAACCCAATTTTATTTTTGTTCTTTGATTTTTGCTCCTGTTTAGTAATAAATAATTCATCTATCCTCTGGTTAGATGTGGTTTTATGTTTAATTAGTGTTTGTGCCAAGTAGAACCTTTAGGATAGCCTACGGTGATAGTTGTGTTGATCCTGCTGAAAATCAGAAACTTTTGCACTTAGTAAATTAGTTTTGAAAATTCACAGGAACATTCTTTTGACCTGATTCCTTTTGATTTGGATTGGTACACAAATTTATCAGGTTTTCCTAATTTGGATAGATTTTTGGAGTTACATAAGTATTCGGGAGTTACAAATTACTACAGATTGTTCTGTTTTTGACAGATTCTGTTTTTCGTGTGTTGTTTGCTTATTTTGATGAATATATGGGTAGTGTCAGGGGGTATGAACCATGGAGAAGTTGGAATACAGTAGATATTACACCAATATAAATAAATAATAAGTTTTCAACAGTACCTTAAAGTGGTAATTTATTTTCTTATACTAACGAAACTCATGAGATTTTCTGTAGAGTTTTGTGGTGTGAAGTTTTCAAGTTTTGGGTAAGGATTTGATGGACTATGGAATAAGGAGTGGCAAGAGACTAAGCTTGAGGATACCCATGGCACCCCAAGTTAATATTCAAGGACAACCAAAAGCCTAAGCTTGGGGATGCCCCGAAAGGCATCCCCTCTTTCATCTTCGTCTATCGGTAACTTTACTTGAGGCTATATTTTTATTCACCACATGATATGTATTTTGCTTGGAGCGTCTTGTATGATTTGAGTCTTTGCTTTTTAGTTTACCACAATCATCCTTGTTGTACACACCTTTTGGGAGATACACACATGAATCGTGATTTATTAGAATACTCTATGTGCTTCACTTATATCTTTTGAGCTAGGCAATATTGCTCTAGTACTTCACTTATATCTTTGTAGAGCACGGCGGTGGCTTTATTTTATAGAAATGGTTGAACTCTAATGCTTCATTTATATTATTTTGAGAGTCCTTTAGAACAGCAGTGGTTCGCCTCACTCTTGGCATCACTCGATCACTTATTCCCACCAAATGAGGACGTAGTCTTGAAACTCGAGGGAGGCCATGGTGATTTTCTTCTCTTCCTCGTAGTTGTGAAGATGGAATATCTAGTCGACCTTCAATTACCATGAGAGATACTCCTCGGGGTCTTTGCTTCCGGAGAACTTGGGCATGGTGAACTTGAGCTTGTCGTAGCATTGTTCTTCATCATGTGGATGAGGGTGGTGTCACACTTGGCATGGAGGAAGGTCTTCAACTTCACGCTCCTCTTGACGGACTTGCCAATTAGGATGCAACATGTGTGCCCAGTTCCTTCTTCCTTGTTGCTCCTCACGGCGAGCGGCTTCCTCTTGAATTGCTTGGTGAAGTGCTTTTCCTTGTTCACGCACTTGCCGGTTGCGTTCAGCGACGACTCTAGTGGCCATGCGGAGTGCGCGTTGTGCTTCAAGTGCTTGTTTGTCACGACGCTCTTGTTATTGTTGGAGTGCGTCGCCCGCTTGAGGTGCTTGGCATTGCGCTTGAGGGGGTTGCTCTTGGTCCATGATGTCTTGTTCTTGGCGTCTTGCTCATTCACGTGCTCGGACTCGTTCTTGCAAACCATTGCCATGGAATGGATTTTCTTAAGCTTGCCGATCTTGAGTGTCGGGGTGTCGAGGGGAACGAGCTCGAGGAGGACTTGCATCCGAGGAAGAGTAGGTCAAAGAGTGGGGACTCGAGTGACTTTGTCTTGCCGAAGAGGTGGTGGAGGACGCATGGCTCACGATCATGTTGTGAAATTCTTCCATTTGTTTGGAGAGCTTAGCGTCGAGGTAGTCCCGATTTCTTGCTTCCGATTGACGTAAGTCGGTGGCGAGTTTCTCGATGCGGTCACCCAAAGTTTCACTTTCTTGATGGAGAGCTCGTTGTGCGATGAGGAAGTGATTCTTGGTGACGAAGTCGCGTTCGTCATCTTGATCCTCGAAGAGCGGGTTCACCGAAGAAGTAGTCCTATCCATCATGTGGAAGTGGTGGTGAGTAGGAAAACGAGAGAACAATACCAAAGTTACCTTTTTCGAATATTAAGGATGTATCGAGTATCACTCAACGGAATACTATAATAGTAGAATTGGTACGAGTTTTGTTTTCTCACACCTATAAGTAAGAGGCTTATGGAGGATCTTGGTTAGGGAGTGGCATAAATAATTCAAGCAAATGTTAGTCAAGATGTCGAAAATGTTGTGATGCACAAATTACAAGTAAGACCAATAGATCAAACCCAAGAATTTCACTAGGAACACACACACACGGAAGATACATGGGATCCGCACAACCAAGGAATGAGCTCAAAGAGGTGGAACCACGGGAAATGCTCTTGTTATATGGATACTAGAGAGACGCTAGCTTGATTGCTCTAATGGGCTAGATACGCTAGTGCACCAACCTAAGAGAGAAACGGGCCGTCTACTATCCCAAGTATGCTTATGTATGTAATGAACCGAGATGATGAAACTAGGAAAAGTGGCTCAATGATATTGCTTACAAGCTCTCTGCTTCTCTTTTTATTTTGCTTAAAAGCTGTTTTTACTATGCCACAATGCTTGATATGCGAGCCGGAATATGAGATAACAAGTGTGATATGCACGGGAGAGACGTAACACTAACGGTGCACTAAAAGCATGGCCCGACAATACTCAACTCGTTAGTCTCGATAGGTAAGTAACACAAAAGAGGCTCGAGGCTATCAAGGTAATGGCAAGGAATGATTTTAGGATGTCGTCGAGGTTACCGTCCTTGCTTACGGCAGTATGATGATGAAGTGGTCGAAGTCGATGTGGAGTCTGAGTCGATGGTGAGTGGCGGTGATGATGAAGTCAAGTCACGCCTAAGTAGCCGAAACACCTTAGGACACGTGGACACTGCAACTCCGAAACTTAAACACTCACGATAAGTATTGCGGAAGACTAAATGTGGTGGTGGAATGGCCAAAAGAGGCGAAAACTATAGTGGCTGAACAGTTCTGTAAGGCCCGTGCGCACGTGGTTAGTCAAAACCGTGTGCACGGGGTCCCATGGAGACGGGGTCCCGATGGCCCGTGCGCATGGGGCGTGTTGGGAGCGCAAGAACACCTTCGGATCCGAGAGTTTTGTCAAAAATTCGGCCAAATTCAACGGTTGGATGGACGGAGGAGGTGGGTAAGGGGCAAATCCACTTGCCAAACACGAAATTCATGGGACCAAATCAACAAAACCTCACAAGATCCAACAAATTGCAAGAAACATTTTGGGGCTATTTTTGGTGGGGATTTTCGAATTGGGACAAAAAGCAACAAAATTAGGCTAGAAATATGAGGGGTAGGGACTCCAAGATGTGAATCAACCATGGCTCATGATACCAAGATGTTGTAGGGTGAAACCCTAGGTGATATCCTTTCACAGTTGGAGGGGGGAAAGGATGAATACAAGAGCATAAGTGAGAAATTCACTCACACAAAACTCAATTACACATCCACTCGAATAACAAACACATGAGATCCACAAGCATACAAGAACAATCCAAAGAAACAAGCACAAACATAAGGTTCTTCCAACTCCTAAGGAGATGAGGTCTTGATGATAGTCTTCTCCAAAGAGGAGGTCTTGAAATCCAGTTGGGATCCTCTCCTAAGAGGCCTTGATCCCCAACAGGAGTGGTAGAAGGAGCAAAGCTCTATCAATGTCTCACATATACTTTGCTAACCCTAAACATGGCCCTAGGTACGAAATATATAGGTAGGTGGTCGAAGGGGATGAAGTGGAGGCCCAAAACAGCATCTCTCGGCCGGCCATCCCGATGGGCACCGTGCGCACGGGGTATGTTAGGCCCATGTGCACGGGGTCCCGTGTGCATGGTACACGCCCGTGCGCACGGGGTGCTACAGCGGCCCGGGCTCGTGCACACGGGGTCCGGAGGCTGTGCACACAGGGTGGTGCGTCTCGTTTCTAGTAGCCTCTTGGGCGGCTCGTGCGCATGGGGTCTTGGGGTCCCGTTGATAGGTCTCCAACGTATCTATAATTTATGAAGTATTCATACTGTTATATTATCATTCTTGGATGTTTTACAATCATTTTATAACAACTTTATATCATTTTTTGGGACTAACCTATTGACCCAGCGCCAGTGCCAGTTGTTGTTTTTTGCTTGTTTTTTTACATCACAGGAAATCAATATCAAACAAAGTCCAAACACCGCGAAACTTTTTGTTGATTTTTATGGACCAGAAGACATCCAATGGGTCAGAGCAGCACCTGGGGTTGCCCCGAGGGGGGCACAACCCACTAGGGTGCGCCTGGGCCCCCAGGCACACTCCGGTGGGTTGTGCCCACCTCGGTGGCCTCCCACACCCCCTCTTCACCCTATAAATCATCAAATGTTCCAAAAACCCTCGCAGAGAACCTAGACCAGAAGTTCCGTCGCCGCAGGCTTCTGTAGCCACGAAAAACCAATGTAGACCCTGTTCTGGCACTCCGTCGGAGGGGGAAATCATCACCGGTGGCCATCTTCATCATCCCGGCGGCCACCACAATGAGGAGGGAGTAGTCCACCCTAGGGTCTGAGGGTTTGTACTAGTAGCTATGTGTTTAATCTCTCCCTCTCTCTCTCGTGTTCTTGAGATGTCACGATCTTGATGTATCGCGGGCTTTGTTAGTATAGTCGGATCATATGGTGTTTCCCCCTCTCTATCTTGTGTTGAATTGAGTTTTCCCTTTGGGATTTCATTTTATCGGATTGAATACTTTTATGGATTTGAGAACACTTGATGTATGTCTTGCTATGAATACCCGTGGTGACAATGGGGTATTGTATTGATTCACTTGATATGTGTCTTGGCACTCAACTCGCGGATTCCCGAGGTAAAATTGGGGTAATCTATGCATAGGGGTTGATGCACGTTCTCGTCTTTGTTTCTCCGGTAGAAATCTTGGGGCACTCTTTGAGGTTCTTTGTGTTGGAATGAGTATTATGAATCTGAAATTGTTTGATGCATATCGCATAATCAACTCACGTATACTCGCGGTGACATTGGAGTATGTAGGTGACATTAGAGTTGGTTGACGTGTATCATATGGTGTTATTTTAGTACGAACTCTTGGTTAGATTGATTGGAAAGAATATCTTTGTGTTACTTTAGTACATACTCTAGGATAGATTGATCGGAAGAATAGCTTTGAGGTGGTTTCGTACCCTACAAACAATTTCTTCTTATGTTCTCCGCTAGATAGGAACTTTGGAGTGATTCTTCATCACACTTTGAGGATGGTTATATGATCCAATTATATTAGCATTGTTGAGAGATTGCACTAGCGAAAGTACATACCCTAGGCCTCATTTTCAAGCATTGCAATATCGTTCGTGCTCCGTTTTATCAATTGCTACCTTGCTGTTTTTTGTTGTTCTTATTACAAAAACCAATATCTAATATCATTACTATGCTTTTATCACCATCTCTTCGCCGAACTAGTGCACCTATACAAATTTCCATAGTATTTGGTGTGTTGGGGACACAAGAGACTTTTTGTTATTTGGTTGCAGAGTTGTTTAAGAGAGACCATCTTCATCCTACGCCTCCCACGGACTGATAAACCTTAGGTCATCCACTTGAGGAAAATTTGCTACTGTCCTACAAAACTTTGCGCTTGGAGGCCCAACACGAGTCTACAAAAACAAGTTGTGTAGTAGACATCACCCGTGCGCACGGAGTCGCCTGGAAGGTGTAGTCTTGCTCCTCTTGGACTCCTTCCTCCTCCTCGAGGTCTTGGGGTGCTTCTCCTCCTCCTTTGGGGTGCTCCTTAGCTGCTTGGTGGTGTTGGTCTTCGTACCTAATGGCACATATCATATTTTGGTGAGGTAGCAACAAAGTTCCATCCATATCCATATTGATCTCGAGTAGGAGTGAGTTTACCTCGGTTTCAATGGCGCATGCTCGAGCTCTTGTCATGGGCCCACGTGGTGCTTGATGTGTTGGTGTCGGGTCCATGGGAATGATGGAAAGATGCTCCACATCACTATGACTAGAGGATTGTGAAAGATCACTAGCAGAAGCAAGACTTGAGCACCAGAGGCACATATTATAACTTGGCGATGTAAGTTGAATAGAACCTACGCCAAGCAAAAAGTCAAACCACGGGGTGCATCCGTTTTCTTGCTTTGTTTGGGCCAAGGTCAATGTTAAAAGGTGTCTTCGATATGTCCATGTGTGCGAGTACTGCACATGTTGATGTGCATGATCTCTATAATAAAATCTTGTGGAGGTTTGATAGATTCTACAGAATTGCACGACAATAGAGGTGGTTGAACTTTAAGGGTGAAGAGGTCTCCATCTAATTTTGCACATTCATTTACTGTTGCATGAGACCGATGCATCTATGTGCATCATCTTTTACCCGTTTTCTCTTCTGACATGTATATGCTCGTAAATTTGAGGAAGGAAGCGTTGAGACTGATGCGTGTGGGTGTGCTAGTTGGCACTATCCTAACTAGTGTGTCAAATGCCTAGACAAAGCCATGTGTAGTCTTTCACCCCCACCCCCATCCTAGCAAATCTCATCTAACTCCGCCACTAATTGTCTTCGAGTAAGTCATACATAATGTGTATTTGGCATTTTTAGGGACTTGTTCCTCCTGTTGAAGGACCAACATGTCAGCAAAGTATATATTTGAAGGAAATATGCCCTAGAGGCAATAATAAAGTTATTATTTATTTCCTTATAATCATGATAAATGTTTATTATTCATGCTAGAATTGTATTTACCGGAAACATAATACATGTGTGAATACATAGACAAACAGAGTGTCACTAGTATGCCTCTACTTGACTAGCTCGTTAATCAAAGATGGTTATGTTTCCTAACCATGAACAATGAGTTGTTATTTGATTAACGAGGTCACATCATTAGTAGAATGATCTGATTGACATGACCCATTCCATTAGCTTAGCACCCGATCGTTTAGTATGTTGCTATTGCTTTCTTCATGACTTATACATGTTCCTATGACTATGAGATTATGCAACTCCCGTTTACCGGAGGAACACTTTGGGTACTACCAAACGTCACAACGTAACTGGGTGATTATAAAGGAGTACTACAGGTGTCTCCAATGGTCGATGTTGGGTTGGCGTATTTCGAGATTAGGATTTGTCACTCCGATTGTTGGAGAGGTATCTCTGGGCCCTCTCGGTAATACACATCATATAAGCCTTGCAAGCATTACAACTAATATGTTAGTTGTGAGATGATGTATTACGGAACGAGTAAAGAGACTTGCCGGTAACGAGATTGAACTAGGTATTGGATACCGACGATCGAATCTCGGGCAAGTAACATACCGATGACAAAGGGAACAACGTATGTTGTTATGCGGTCTGACCGATAAAGATCTTCGTAGAATATGTAGGAGCCAATATGGGCATCCAGGTCCCGCTATTGGTTATTGACCAGAGACGTGTCTCGGTCATGTCTACATTGTTCTCGAACCCGTAGGGTCCGCACGCTTAAGGTTACGATGACAGTTATATTATGAGTTTATGCATTTTGATGTACCGAAGGTTGTTCGGAGTCCCGGATGTGATCACGGACATGACGAGGAGTCTCGAAATGGTCGAGACATAAAGATTGATATATTGGAAGTCTATGTTTGGACATCGGAAGTGTTCCGGGTGAAATCGGGATTTTACCGGGTTACCGGGAGGTTACCGGAACCCCCCGGGAGCCATATGGGCCATCATGGGCCTTAGTGGAAAGGAGAAAGGGGCAGCCCAAGGGGGCTGCGCGCCTCCCCCCTTCCCCTAGTCCTATTAGGACTAGGAGAGGTGGCCGGCCACCCCTCTCCCTCTTTCCCCCTTGGGAATCCTAGTTGGAATAGGATTGGGGGGGGAGTCCTACTCCCGGTAGGAGTAGGACTCCTCCTGCGCCTCTCCCTCTTGGCCGGCGCACCCTCCCCCCTTGGCTCCTTTATATACGGAGGCAGGGGCACCTCTAAACACACAAGTTGACACAAGTTGATCCACGTGATCGATTCCTTAGCCGTGTGCGGTGCCCCCTGCCACCATATTCCTCGATAATACTGTAACGGAGTTTAGGCGAAGCCCTGCTGCTGTAGTTCATCAAGATCGTCACCACGCCGTCGTGCTGACGGAACTCTTCCCCGACACTTTGCTGGATCGGAGTCCGGGGATCGTCATCGAGCTGAACGTGTGCTCGAACTCGGAGGTGCCGTAGTTTCGGTGCTTGATCGGTTGGATCGTGAAGACGTACGACTACTTCCTCTACGTCGTGTCATCGCTTCCGCAGTCGGTCTGTGTAGGGTACGTAGACAATACTCTTCCCCTCGTTGCTATGCATCACATGATCTTGCGTGTGCGTAGGAAATTTTTTGAAATTACTACGAAACCCAACAGTGGTATCAGAGCCTAGGTTATTGATGTTGATGTTATATGCACGAGTAGAACACAAGTAAGTTGTGGACGATACAAGTCATACTGCCTACCAGCATGTCATATTTTGGTTCGGCGGTATTGTTGGACGAGACGACCCGGACCAACCTTACGCGTACGCTTACGCGAGACCGGTTCCCTCGACGTGCTTTGCACAGAGATGGCTTGCGGGCGACTGCCTCTCCAACTTTAGTTGAACCAAGTATGGCTACGCCCGGTCCTTGCGAAGGTTAAAACGGAGTCTATTTGACAAACTATCGTTGTGGTTTTGATGCGTAGGTGAGATTGGTTCTTACTTAAGCCCGTAGCAGCCACGTAAAAACATGCAACAACAAAGTAGAGGACGTCTAACTTGTTTTTGCAGGGCATGTTGTGATGTGATATGGTCAAGGCATGATGCTGAATTTTATTGTATGAGATGATCATGTTTTGTAAACAAGTTATCGGCAACTGGCAGGAGCCATATGGTTGTCGCTTTATTGTATGCAATGCAATCGCGATGTAATGCTTTACTTTATTACTAAACGGTAGCGATAGTCGTGGAAGCATAAGATTGGCGAGACGACAACGATGCTACGATGGAGATCAAGGTGTCGCGCCGGTGACGATGGTGATCATGACGGTGCTTCGGAGATGGAGATCACAAGCACAAGATGATGATGGCCATATCATATCACTTATATTGATTGCATGTGATGTTTATCTTTTTATGCATCTTATCTTGCTTTGATTGACGGTAGCATTATAAGATGATCTCTCACTAAATTATCAAGAAGTGTTCTCCCTGAGTATGCACCGTTGCAAAAGTTCGTCGTGCCCAGACACCACGTGATGATCGGGTGTGATAAGCTCTACGTCCATCTACAACGGGTGCAAGCCAGTTTTGCACACGCAGAATACTCAGGTTAAACTTGACGAGCCTAGCATATGCAGATATGGCCTCGGAACACGGAGACCGAAAGGTCGAGCGTGAATCATATAGTAGATATGATCAACATAACGATGTTCACCATTGAAAACTACTCCATCTCACGTGATGATCGGTTATGGTTTAGTTGATTTGGATCACGTGATCACTTAGAGGATTAGAGGGATGTCTATCTAAGTGGGAGTTCTTTAGTAATATGATTAATTGAACTTAAAATTTATCATGAACTTAGTCCCTGATAGTATCTTGCTTGTTTATGTTGATTGTAGATAGATGGCTCGTGCTGTTGTTCCGTTAAATTTTAATGCGTTCCTTGAGAAAGCAAAGTTGAAAGATGATGGTAGCAATTACACGGACTGGGTCCGTAACTTGAGGATTATCCTCATTGCTGCACAGAAGAATTACGTCCTGGAAGCACCGCTGGGTGCCAGGCCTGCTGCTGGAGCAACGCCAGATGTTATGAACGTCTGGCAGAGCAAAGCTGATGAAACTCAATAGTTCAGTGTGCCATGCTTTACGGCTTAGAATCGGGACTTCAACGACGTTTTGAACGTCATGGAGCATATGAGATGTTCCAGGAGTTGAAGTTAATATTTCAAGCAAATGCCCGGATTGAGAGATATGAAGTCTCCAATAAGTTCTATAGCTGCAAGATGGAGGAGAACAGTTCTGTCAGTGAGCATATACTCAAAATGTCTGGGTATAATAATCACTTGATTCAATTGGGAGTTAATCTTCCGGATGATTGCGTCATCGACAGAATTCTCCAACCACTGCCACCAAGCTACAAGAGCTTCGTGATGAACTATAATATGCAAGGGATGAACAAGACTATTCCCGAGCTCTTCGCAATGCTGAAAGCTGCGGAGGTAGAAATCAAAAAGGAGCATCAAATGTTGATGGTTAACAAAACCACTAGTTTCAAGAAAAAGGGCAAAGGAAAGAAGAAAGGGAACTTCAAGAAGAACAGCAAGCCAGTTGCTGCTCAATATAAGAAACCCAAGTCTGGACCTAAGCCTGAAACTGAGTGCTTCTACTGCAAGCAGACTGGTCACTGGAAGCGGAACTGCCCCAAGTATTTGGCGGATAAGAAGGATGGCAAGGTGAACAAAGGTATATATGATATACATGTTATTGATGTGTACCTTACTAGAGCTCGCAGTAGCACCTGGGTATTTGATACTGGTTCTGTTGCTAATATTTGCAACTCGAAACAGGGACTACAGAATAAGCGGGCACTGGCAAAGGACGAGGTGACAATGCGCGTGGGAAACGGTTCCAAAGTCGATGTGATCGCGGTCGGCACGCTACCTCTACATCTACCTTCGGGATTAATATTAGACCTAAATAATTGTTATTTGGTGCCAGCGTTGAGCATGAACATTATATCTGGATCTTGTTTAATGCGAGACGATTATTCATTTAAATCAGAGAATAATGGATGTTCTATTTATATGAATAATATCTTTTATGGTCATGCACCCTTGAAGAGTGGTCTATTCTTACTGAATCTCGATAGTAGTAATACACATATTCATAATGTTAAAACCAAAAGATGCAGAGTTGATAATGAAAGTGCAACTTATTTGTGGCACTGTCGTTTAGGTCATATCGGTATAAAGCGCATGAAGAAACTCCATACCGATGGACTTTTGGAACCACTTGATTATGAATCACTTGGTACTTGCGAACCGTGCCTCATGGGCAAGATGACTAAAACACCGTTCTCCGGTACTATGGAGAGAGCAACAGATTTGTTGGAAATCATACATACCAATGTATGTGGCCCGATGAATATTGAGGCTCGTGGCGGATATCGTTATTTTCTCACCTTCACAGATGATTTGAGCAGATATGGATATATCTACTTAATGAAGCATAAGTCTGAAACATTTGAAAAGTTCAAAGAATTTCAGAGTGAAGTTGAAAATCATCGTAACAAGAAAATAAAGTTTCTACGATCTGATCGTGGAGGAGAATATTTGAGTTACGAGTTTGGTGTACATTTGAAAAACTGTGGAATAGTTTCACAACTCACGCCACCCGGAACACCACAGCGCAATGGTGTGTCCGAACGTCGTAATCGTACTTTACTAGATATGGTGCGATCTATGATGTCTCTTACAGATTTACCGCTATCATTTTGGGGTTATGCTTTAGAGACGGCCGCATTCACGTTAAATAGGGCACCATCAAAATCCGTTGAGACGACGCCTTATGAACTATGGTTTGGCAAGAAACCAAAGTTGTCGTTTCTTAAAGTTTGGGGCTGCGATGCTTATGTGAAAAAGCTTCAACCTGATAAGCTCAAACCCAAATCGGAGAAATGTGTATTCATAGGATACCCAAAGGAAACTGTTGGGTACACCTTCTATCACAGATCCGAAGGCAAAACATTCGTTGCTAAGAATGGATCATTTCTAGAGAAGGAGTTTCTCTCGAAAGAAGTGAGTGGGAGGAAAGTAGAACTTGACGAGGTAACTGTACCTGCTCCCTTACTGGAGAGTAGTTCATCACAGAAAACTGTTTCAGTGACACCTACACCGGTTAGTGAGGAAGCCAATGATAATGATCATGAAACTTCAGATCAAGATACTACTGAACCACGTAGATCAACCAGAGTAAGATCCGCGCCAGAGTGGTACGGAAATCCTGTTCTGGAAGTCATGCTACTAGATCATGATGAACCTACGAACTATGAAGAAGCGATGGTGAGCCCAGATTCCGCAAAGTGGCTTGAAGCCATGAAATCTGAGATAGGATCCATGTATGAGAACAAAGTATGGACTTTGGTTGACTTGCCCGATGATCGGCAAGCAATTGAGAATAAATGGATCTTTAAGAAGAAGACTGACGCTGATGGTAATGTTACTGTCTACAAAGCTCGACTTGTCGCAAAAGGTTTTCGACAAGTTCAAGGGATTGACTACGATGAGACCTTCTCACCCGTAGCGATGCTTAAGTCCGTCCGAATCATGTTAGCGATTGCCGCATTTTATGATTATGAAATTTGGCAAATGGATGTCAAAACTGCATTCCTGAATGGATTTCTGGAAGAAGAGTTGTATATGATGCAACCGGAAGGTTTTGTCGATCCAAAGGAAGCTAACAAAGTGTGCAAGCTCCAGCGATCCATTTATGGACTGGTGCAAGCCTCTCGGAGTTGGAATAAACGTTTTGATAGTGTGATCAAAGCATTTGGTTTTATACAGACTTTCGGAGAAGCCTGTATTTACAAGAAAGTGAGTGGGAGCTCTGTAGCATTTCTGATATTATATGTGGATGACATATTACTGATTGGAAATGATATAGAATTTCTGGATAGCATAAAGGGATACTTGAATAAAAGTTTTTCAATGAAAGACCTCGGTGAAGCTGCTTACATATTAGGCATTAAGATCTATAGAGATAGATCAAGACGCTTAATTGGACTTTCACAAAGCACATACCTTGACAAAATATTGAAGAAGTTCAAAATGGATCAAGCAAAGAAAGGGTTTTTGCCTGTGTTACAAGGTGTGAAATTGAGTAAGACTCAATGCCCGACCACTGCAGAAGATAGAGAGAATATGAAAGATGTTCCCTATGCATCTGCCATAGGCTCTATCATGTATGCAATGCTGTGTACCAGACCTGATGTGTGCCTTGCTATAAGTTTAGCAGGGAGGTACCAAAGTAATCCAGGAGTGGATCACTGGACAGCGGTCAAGAACATCCTGAAATACCTGAAAAAGGACTAAGGATATGTTTCTCGTATATGGAGGTGACAAAGAGCTCACCGTAAAAGGTTACGTTGATGCAAGCTTTGACACTGATCCGGACGATTCTAAATCGCAAACCGGATACGTGTTTACATTAAACGGTGGAGCTGTCAGTTGGTGCAGTTCTAAACAAAGCGTCGTAGCGGGATCTACATGTGAAGCGGAATACATAGCTGCTTCGGAAGCAGCAAATGAAGGAGTCTGGATGAAGGAGTTCATATCCGATCTAGGTGTCATACCTAGTGCATCGGGTCCAATGAAAATCTTTTGTGACAATACTGGTGCAATTGCCTTAGCAAAGGAATCCAGATTTCACAAAAGGACCAAACACATCAAGAGACGCTTCAACTCCATCCGGGATCTAGTCCAGGTGGGAGACATAGAGATTTGCAAGATACATATGGATCTGAATGTTCCAGACCCGTTGACTAAGCCTCTTCCACGAGCAAAACATGATCAGCACCAAGGCTCCATGGGTGTTAGAATCATTACAGTGTAATCTAGATTATTGACTCTAGTGCAAGTGGGAGACTGAAGGAAATATGCCCTAGAGGCAATAATAAAGTTATTATTTATTTCCTTATAATCATGATAAATGTTTATTATTCATGCTAGAATTGTATTTACCGGAAACATAATACATGTGTGAATACATAGACAAACAGAGTGTCACTAGTATGCCTCTACTTGACTAGCTCGTTAATCAAAGATGGTTATGTTTCCTAACCATGAACAATGAGTTGTTATTTGATTAACGAGGTCACATCATTAGTAGAATGATCTGATTGACATGACCCATTCCATTAGCTTAGCACCCGATCGTTTAGTATGTTGCTATTGCTTTCTTCATGACTTATACATGTTCCTATGACTATGAGACTATGCAACTCCCGTTTACCAGAGGAACACTTTGGGTACTACCAAACGTCACAACATAACTGGGTGATTATAAAGGAGTACTACAGGTGTCTCCAATGGTCGATGTTGGGTTGGCGTATTTCGAGATTAGGATTTGTCACTCCGATTGTTGGAGAGGTATCTCTGGGCCCTCTCGGTAATACACATCATATAAGCCTTGCAAGCATTACAACTAATATGTTAGTTGTGAGAT
Source organism: Triticum aestivum (assembly GCF_018294505.1). Taxonomy (NCBI): domain Eukaryota; kingdom Viridiplantae; phylum Streptophyta; class Magnoliopsida; order Poales; family Poaceae; genus Triticum; species Triticum aestivum. Next base: position 262,199,488 of record NC_057801.1, on the reverse strand, counting down.
GATGTATTACGGAACGAGTAAAGAGACTTGCCGGTAACGAGATTGAACTAGGTATTGGATACCGACGATCGAATCTCGGGCAAGTAACATACCGATGACAAAGGGAACAACGTATGTTGTTATGCGGTCTGACCGATAAAGATCTTCGTAGAATATGTAGGAGCCAATATGGGCATCCAGGTCCCGCTATTGGTTATTGACCAGAGACGTGTCTCGGTCATGTCTACATTGTTCTCGAACCCGTAGGGTCCGCACGCTTAAGGTTACGATGACAGTTATATTATGAGTTTATGCATTTTGATGTACCGAAGGTTGTTCGGAGTCCCGGATGTGATCACGGACATGACGAGGAGTCTCGAAATGGTCGAGACATAAAGATTGATATATTGGAAGTCTATGTTTGGACATCGGAAGTGTTCCGGGTGAAATCGGGATTTTACCGGGTTACCGGGAGGTTACCGGAACCCCCCGGGAGCCATATGGGCCATCATGGGCCTTAGTGGAAAGGAGAAAGGGGCAGCCCAAGGGGGCTGCGCGCCTCCCCCCTTCCCCTAGTCCTATTAGGACTAGGAGAGGTGGCCGGCCACCCCTCTCCCTCTTTCCCCCTTGGGAATCCTAGTTGGAATAGGATTGGGGGGGGGGGAGTCCTACTCCCGGTAGGAGTAGGACTCCTCCTGCGCCTCTCCCTCTTGGCCGGCGCACCCTCCCCCCTTGGCTCCTTTATATACGGAGGCAGGGGCACCTCTAAACACACAAGTTGACACAAGTTGATCCACGTGATCGATTCCTTAGCCGTGTGCGGTGCCCCCTGCCACCATATTCCTCGATAATACTGTAGCGGAGTTTAGGCGAAGCCCTGCTGCTGTAGTTCATCAAGATCGTCACCACGCCGTCGTGCTGACGGAACTCTTCCCCGACACTTTGCTGGATCGGAGTCCGGGGATCGTCATCGAGCTGAACGTGTGCTCGAACTCGGAGGTGCCGTAGTTTCGGTGCTTGATCGGTTGGATCGTGAAGACGTACGACTACTTCCTCTACGTCGTGTCATCGCTTCCGCAGTCGGTCTGCGTAGGGTACGTAGACAATACTCTTCCCCTCGTTGCTATGCATCACATGATCTTGCGTGTGCGTAGGAATTTTTTTGAAATTACTACGAAACCCAACAATATTTTCTCAAAACAATGTTGTGTTGCACCCTACTTCTAAAGGATCTCACAAACAATCAGCATAACACACACCATTTTCTATTTGCCAACAACATGTTTCCTCCTCCTCATGAGGCGACTCGCGGACGATTAGGTTACCCCCTCACCTCGTCAGCACCGTCCCTTGTTTGCCCTGCTTTTGATGGACTTTGGGTCGCGGAGGTGTCATAGGCCTCACTCCCCCATCACATACGGGAGGGATCCCCACTCGTGTTCTTGTTAGGTCCGACGTCTTGAATGAGGTCATGTGGCGGCGACGATGTCTCTCAGTATGAATAATGTCTCCCATGGCTAATCTCGTTCCAATAGTGTGTTTAGCATCGCCGAAAGGCGTGTGGAGGTATGTCTCCGTCGGATAGCACACGATTCAATCGGTGCTGGTCTTCGGTGGATTTGTTTGGATCTAGTATTTGGCCGTGTGGTTACAAGTTTGATCCTTCCGATCTACGATTCTCTTTCATCGGCGATGGTTATTGATCGGGCGCGTTGGTCCTGTGGGGTTGTCAGCACGATGCTTCCCCGACTATCTACCACAACAAGGTTTGCCCGGCTCTAGTGACGGAGGGATGAAGACAACAACACATCTTCGACTCGCTTCAGTGCTTGTAGCCGTCGCTAGATGGTCCATGGACTTGGTTGTAATTGTTTTTTACTTCCAGTGTTCCTTGTACTGCTGTGACTGGTTATGACTCCCTCCGTCCCAAATTATTTGTCGTAGAAACGAATGTATCTAGACGTATTTTTAAATCTAGATCCATTTCTCTCTATCTATGCGATGAGTAATTCCGTGCGAAGGGAGTAGTTGCAAAAGAAAAACACCCTAATTGCAATAAAATAAAATAAAATAAAGAACATACTCTCTTTTTTAAAAAAGGAAGGGTCCTTGCCGTGGGCTACAGCTGGTCAAACAGGCCGTGCTAACTGGGTCGGCCCGGTAGCACGCAGGAACGGCACGGCACGGCCCGGGCTAAACGGGCCAGGCACGGCACGGCCCGGGCTAAACGGCACGGCACGAGGCACACCATGGCCCTGGAGGCTGGGCACGCGGGCTGGCACGACACGACCCGTTTATCTTTTTTTGAAATATATAAATATATATGTCCTATATAAATACCTAGTACTCTAATATGTTTAATAATTTTGTAGTGCATGCGTACATTTCTAGTGCTCTAATATGTTTTTTAATCTTTTTAATACTTCACCATATTTTTTTACATTTTTTGCCTTTTTCCCTTTTTGACGGTATTTCATAGAAAAAAATCAAACCGACACATACCGGCGTGCCTAAACGTGCCATGGGCCGGCCCACTTAACTCCCATGCCGTGCTTGGGCTGTTGCCTGCAGCACGTGGGCCGGCCCGGCCCGGCCCGGCTATTAGTCGTGCCAGGCCTGTTTATGGCGGGCCGGCCCGTTTGGCCAGCTCTGCCCTGGGCGTTCTTCTAACAATTGTAGGCCAAGGAGACAACAGGGATTGCTTAGCCTATCCATCGTCGCCCATAATAAAGGAAAGGAAAACACCCATATAAGATTCTCAAAAAATAATAATAAAAGGAAAACACCGATATAACGGTGCCGTGAACTAGCCACCCGACCGCGTGGCGGTACGAATCGTCGCCTTGTCACCCAACCATCCCATATCCGACCCCATCCCTTCCCAAACCGTCGAACCCTAGCTCGCCTTCGCCTCCAATCTCCCCACCTCGCCGTCGCCATGGGCAAGAAGCGGAAGCTCGAGCCGAAATCCACCTTGGCAGCAAACTCCCCCGCCGCTAAGGCTCCAGCTGCCGCAAAGATCGCCGAGCCGGCAGCTGCTCCCCCCCAGCCCGAAACCCTAGCCGAGTACTACCCCACTTCCTCCCAAACCGTGGCCCAGGAGAGCGGGTCCATCGCTGGGGGCGCGGCGGTGAAGCAGGAGGTGGGCGGCGAGGAGGACGAGTGGGAGGAGGTGGAAGAGGAGGAGGAAGAGGAGGTCGAGGAGGAAGAACAGCAGCAGGCCGAGGAGGGCGACAGCGACCCCGCCTCGATCCAGGCGCTACTGGAGGTGTTCCCCAAGGAGCAGCTCGTCGAGCTGCTCCGCGACGCCGCCGTCCGCCACGGCGACGTGCTCGAGTCCGTCCGCCGAGCGGCCGACGCGGATCCAGCCCAGCGGAAGATCTTCGTCCACGGCCTCGGATGGGACACCACCGTGGACATCCTCACCGAGGCTTTCCGCCCTTATGGTGAGATCGAGGATCTCAAGCTCGTCTCAGACCGTAACACGGGCAAGTGCAAGGGCTACGGGTTCATCCTCTTCAGCCGCCTTTCTGGCGCCCGCGCGGCCCTGCTGGAGCCCCAGAAGAAGATCGGCAACCGCACTACCTCCTGCCAGCTTGCTTCTTTGGGCCCTGTCCCACCTGGCGGTGCGGCCAACAATCCTATGTTGGCTACAGCTCCAGCTCCGGCTCCAGCAGCCTTGATACTACCGCCAGTTTCTGAGTACACACAGCGGAAGATTTTTGTTAGCAATGTTGGCGCAGATATCGACCCACAGAAACTGCTGCAGTTCTTTTCAAAGTATGGTGAAATTGAGGAGGGTCCTCTTGGGCTCGACAAGGCAACCGGAAAGCCCAAGGGTTTTGCTCTGTTTGTTTACAGGACCCTTGAGAGCGCCAAGAAGGCGCTCCAGGAGCCGCACAAGTCATTTGAGGGAGTTATGCTGCACTGCCAGAAGGCAATCGATGGGCCAAAACCCAACAAAGGAGGAGGATATGGTGCCACAACTACAAGTGGGAGGAAGGGCGCTGCTGGCTATGGTGCTGGTAGCCATTCTCTGCCTGGCACTGTTGGTGCTGGTTATGGGATGGCATCTCCAGCGAGCCTGGCTTCAATGCCTGGGCCTGTACCTGGTGGTCCAGGGATGAATCCTGCACTGGGCCAGGCTTTAACAGCTTTCTTGGCCACCCAAGGGGGAGGGTTGGGTCTGAATAACATCCTTGGAGTTGGTCCTAATAGTTCAGGGGTGCCAAATTCAGGGTCTTCTGGAGCTCTTGGTGGTGGCGGTGTACCTGGAATGCCTGGCAGTTATATGGGAGGCTATGGGGGTGGTGGCGGGTATGGTGGTCCACCGGGAGGTCCAGGAAGAAATTACATGGGTCATTAGGTAAGATTTGGTCGGTCGATGTGTCCTAACTGTAGAAGCTACATATAGTTCTGAACTTCTGATATCTGATTTACGTCAAGAAATTACTTTCCTTGTTTTTCTTATCTGTGAAGAAGTTAGCTTTGCATTTACAGTTTTACACTGGTATTAGTCTTGCATTTTTTATTTACTTATTCTATCTTTTTTTGTTTCTTCAAACCATTTTTTCTTAGCATAAGCTGAAATACTCTAAGCATATGATAGTTCTAAGTTCTCTAATGTGCATTCTGATGAGATCTAGGATGTGCCTGAATGCATTTGTCTAATTTGCTGCCTTACTGCGGTCCAATATGACAACCTGAACTACAAAATGAAGTTAATGCCTTCTATTAGCTTTTTGAAATTGTAGGTCATCTGTTAAGTAAGGAACCAGTACTTCCCGACAAATTGCTTCTTAGTTTTAGTGATGGTCCTTCCACATGTATTACATTTGTTGCATAAGAGCTAGCCAAGCTAACATTGATCGACGTTGAGGTTTGAGAAATAAAACTAATATGCTTAAATAGTAATAGGTTGAGGCTAGAAGTGAAGGTGTTGAATATATGGGCTCTGTTTTAGTTTAATGATGCTTGATTTATGTTTTGTTTGCCTTATTCGATCTGTGGAAATTGGCTAAAAGATTGAAGGCTATGGCCTTGCAGTATCCTTGGGTAGGTTTGAATGGGTTTCAGTTTGCAAGCAAAGAATTTTTGGCAGGCCTTATCATTTGTGTCATCTCACAAACATTGTTTCACATGCATATGCACATTATACGTAGCTTGTATGCAGGTTTCAGTGCTTACATTAAAAAATGCTGTCACTTATTTTAATTATTGCAAACCCCAAGCTATGAGTTATGCATTTATTTAGCAGTTCATTTTCTTTTTTTGCATATTCAAATTTTGTTTAAGAACTATATCACTTATCTTTATCCATATTGCTATTTGGCAGGATGCTTATAACTATTTTTTTGTGGCCAGATGATTCTACGTGTTCCTGCGCCGCACTTATAAACATGCTGTTTTAGGCTGCTTCTCGCAAGTTGCTTACTCTAGCGGTCAAAGTTTTCATAAGAACTTTGATTTCCTCAATCCTATGTTTTCAAAATTGAACAAATCTATGTACAATTATTTAAATTTTCGAAAAGTTACTATTGTCTTGTGACCCTATTGTAAAAGACTTTCTATCGATTTAAAGCACCGTGGAATTTTTACTGCATTTTATACAAGAATTTTCAGTCATTATTTTTGGCATTTGTTGAAACCCAATTTGTGTTATTAAAAAAAATGCCATTCCCTACTTTTCTTGTCATGCTGATATGTTTCTGACCAGAAATGTTGTGTGGATTTATTTCTGAACAAAAAGTTGAATATTGCTTTGTTTACAAAGTAGGCATTTGTTTATTTTGGCCAAGTTTATCATTATCGTGAGATAAAGTTGGTTAAGGAGAATCTCTGGCAGATCTAGGAAAATATCAATGTGCTGATTTTAGAAAAGAGGCTATTGCATTCTCAAATGCGTTTTTTTGTCTATCTTGTCGGGCAGTCCAATTTTAGTTGTGTTGGTCTGAGGTCATAGGCGTAAATACTAAACAGAAGACCTTTTAGCAGCGATTTAGACTTTGGCCGTTGACTAATTTTTTGCCTGTGGGCAAGCTAGTAGTTGGAAAGGGCGAAGTAGGGGGAGGGATGTCCTCATCGAAGAGGTAGGGCTGTTGGAAGGGTGGGAGGGGCTGGCTTGATTGAACCCTCACAGGAAGACAAGTGCTCATATCTTTGATGTGGAGGAGGACTGCAGCAAAAGGAAGAGGAGGGAAGAAAAGATACAGTTCAAGATGAGGTGAATGGCTACTAAGTTGCTTTACAACCTGATTAGCACACTCTTATGTTCTTCATTTGTTTTTGCGTGTGATGTTTTTCTTTTGGTTTAGTAGTAGAATAGAACTAGGAGCAGACTGTAGCACACTCTTATGTGCGCGTTACCAGTATGTTTAATTGGAAAACTAGAATAGAACTAGGAGCGGTAATTGAACCAGTTTAAACATTGTGGTGGATTAATGAATAGAATAGGTGCATGATAATTAGAAGTAACATGGGTACATGTTCTATTATCTGGCACTTATCCTAGTGCTCCTCACAAATATGCAAATTTCGTTTGATGTTCTATTTTGAGTATTCTTACCTATAAGAGCACATAGCAATTTTTCTGATATAAAGTATCCCTGATGTAATAGATCATAATTTACTAAGCTGCGTGTTATCAGTTATCTGGCCTAAAGTCTTTATCCAACAAGTTTTTGTAAGCTGTGACACGTCATTATCTTTCGATCACACGACATATGTATATATCATTTGTTGTCAATTCTATCAGGGTTTGCAACTTAACATTGTATTCGGGAACGCCTTGTTGGTTCTGGGGCTGGCCAACCAGCCCACAACAGGTTCGATCCTGGGATCGACCTGTTTCACGTGGAGTATGATTGTATGAAGCCCCTCACGTGTATGCCACTCGTGATTGCGATGTGAGTTCGTTTGTAAGTTCAGATGCTACATCTGTATGCAGGCCAAGAAAAAAGAAAAATCAAATCAACGTAGTCGTTCAGTCTTATCCTATACCGGAGGGGATATGATAAAATTTCCTCATGTAGATCAACGTAGTGTAGTCGCTCAGAGATGGATGGTGCTAACGAGTAATATAAAGAATTTATAAACTCTGATATGGCTGCGAATTACTCCCTCAAATACATGTCTCTGTCTTTGAAGAGATTCCACTATGAACTATATAAGTAGCAATGAATCTATCTAAACTCTAAAATGCATATATATTCATACGTACGTGATCCATAGTGAAATCTGTACAAAAACTTACATTTTGGAACGGAGAGAATAGTAAATTATTACTCAGTACTATCTAGAGATGGGGCCGTCAAAGCATAATTTCAAATAAATAGTAATAAACGACCAGCAAATATTTATACAATCTATAGTATCAAAATATAAGATGTTTTTATTGTTCATGAACTGCAAAATGCCTTATACTCCCTCCGTAAACAAATATAATAAGAGCGTTTAGATCACTATAGAGGAAGTATTTTGATACAGAGTACAAATAAAAATAATGAAATAATACTCAAAATTTTGAAAGCTTGTCCGGAGCTATAATGTTGGCATCGGCTGGACAATGAGAGCAGTCGTTTATGATAAAAATTCTTATCCTGCTTTTAGGCCCTGTTTGGAACAAAGAAATTTTACAGGAATTTCATAGGAATGGAATTCCCATAGGAATCCTTCCTTCACATTTTGGATGATTTTAAATATTTGCTCAAACCTTAAGCTTTCACTTTCTTTGTGAAGTTCCATCTAACATGTGTATCTCTCTTCTTCCCCCTCTCTCTCCTAAAGGAACAATTTCTGCAAATGTGTACTCCCTGTGCCCCCTCCCCCACTTTCCAGTGGATCGATCTTTGTTAGCCATTTCATGTACTTCCCTAATTCATATTTTGAGGCTCAACTTTTTTATCTGTTAAAAGGCCAAGTTTCTTTTGAGCGAACACGTTGTATGCCTGTGCATGAATCTCAAACCAAGATACGTGGCAATCTTTATTCGCTCATATGCACCCATCTGAGCGAACTACAGCTGACGACGCTAAACGATTCACTCAGGACGACAATTTGAGCGAAGACATCTTGGTGCCAAATTCTGTTTCCACAGTATGACAATTTTCACCGGTTCCCTCGGATGTAGCACGACAATTTTTCTTTTGCCAGCATGACGAATCTGAACCAAGTTAACATTTTCCTTTTTAAGTCGGCAATTCTTCAAGAAGCATCATGACAAGTCCCAAAAACGCAGACAATTACTATGCCATGGTATGACAAATTCTTGACAATCTTTCTGCCGGTATGGTATTTTTTTTCTTTATAACATGACAAATATATCTATTTTGTCATGGCAATTCTCGAGCGTTCGCGCTTGGGTGGCCTCGTTAAGGGAACGTCAGCGCATTCTTAGGATCCATATATTAAGTAGCACATACACTTTAAAAAACACCATTACAAAAAAGTACATAAGTTTTTGGGGGTGTCGAAGTCTTATTTCTCATGCATCCATCAACGATGCGTTGTGAGCAAAGCGCGTTGCCACTTTTGGGCTTCCATTTTGGCGAAACAAATTTGTCGAAATCCATGAGCTTGTAGAACCAACTGCTAGGAACTCATTGATGTAGACCTCATCGTCGAAAGCGACCCACTTAGCAGATTCCGTCCTGGAGAAGAAAACGTCGGAGATGGCCTGTACAACATCCTAAGTCCGGCCATATGGGGTAGGGGAACACAAATCTCGCACGTTCCCCGACAAGCCTGAGACTGGCCAAACATCATCAATCGAAACTTGAACCTGAATACAGGACGTATAGCCACGGATAGCGCGACCGAGACAAACCTACATGAGAGAAATAACCAGATTTAGGGACACATAATCTTCCACACCCCTCTCAACGAGGCGAAGAAGCACCGTCAAAATGAGGACGGGGCAGGGGACTTTATTCCATGACGACGACGACGCCATCGTCTTGCCACCACTAATCGGAGACATACCCCTTCCTTTACTCCTAACTCCGCCTCTACTAGACCGAAGCCGTGGGGTCTCCACCCTCTCCCATCGTCGGAGCGACAAACAGAGGGGTAGGGGGGCCTTGGTTTCGACGGGGAGCTACGTTAGATAGGCCGCCGTATCTAGTGGCTGGAGGAGGATGAGGAAAAGAAAGCTTTGGAATACATAGCGCATATATCTGCTTTTATTTTGAGGTTTATTTTGAGCATTAACAAAATCATGCTATATGAGATGCATGCCACAAATGTATGTTGACGTCGTATTTCAAAGGAGTTTCTAGTAATATAATTTTGTATGGTAATTTTGATCTTGTTGACGATCAAAGTAAATTTTAAAATGTGAATCAAGTTTTATATATCCAGATGGAGCGAATACTCTGTTTATAAGATATTTTGATCCCGCTGTTTTGCATCTTATTTCATAATAAGTTGGCTTTGTGTATTCACAAATGGAAATCTCAGGAGATAAACAATTTTTTTGTCAGCCTGCCCACTTTTGAGTCCTGGCTGGTGTCTTTTTATTTATAATATTTACTTCCTCCTCTCATAATATAAGAGCGTTGGAGTAGAAAACATTCATTTTCGTATAAAACATAAAAATAAAAAAAATAAAAACCAGCGTGATTTGATAAGTGGTAGGGGGAAATAAAGTAAAGAGTGGAGAGAAGAAAACTTCACTTGAATCAGGAAAGAAGTTCCATAAAAAAAATCAGGAAAGTAGCGCAAAAGACCGGAGGCAAAAGAAACGGCGACCAGATGGCGGAAGTGAAATCGACCGCCGGGGACGTCATGGACGCGGCGGCCAGCAGCGCCGGGCAGAGCGCTGCCAGGGTGGCCGATCTGCTCCGTGGGTTCCTCGCGGTGCAGCAGCGCCGCGCCGAGGCTTACTCCAAGCTCCGAAGGTACCGCTGCTGCCCTGCCCGCACCCTCCCTCGCCCCCCTTAACCCTAGCCTGCACTCGAGCACCCCGAAGCAGGAGCGCGGGCCTGGCCGGGGTAGCGGTCCATGGCATAGAGAGCGTCTTCCTCGGCGCTGGGGTGGTTGGGGACGGATCAAACCTGGCGTCGAGGGGAAACACACACACGAATGCAAGGGTTATTGTGGGCAAGTTATATGTTAGATTTACGCGAGAATTTTCTTGCTACGTTCCCGTAGCACCTCCCTGCGTCACGCCGGGATGTGGATCTCGAACCAAGGAAAATATCTCAGAGAGAGAGGACTTGGAGAAGGGGAAGGAGCAGGGAGGAAAGCTTGAATAAGAAACAATAGTTGTGATTACAATTCCATGCCTCACACACACGCCACCTGCAGGCTTATATGCCTATTCCCACACACGCCACACGGGCTGGGCCACAAGGGTCCAGTAACACACAGATGGGCCTGGCCCAGGTCGTTGCACTCCCCTCCTCTTAAGGAACAGCTCGTCCTCGACTGTTCATCATCATGCCGTTGTCGTTGCAGTCACAGCTGAAGACCATTCCCAAGTCGCCATTGCAATTGGAAGTCCACTCCATGCAATCTTCCATTGCGTGCGTGTGTGTCCACCCACACGAACCAGTCTTGTTTGAAGAAGTTGAGCCGGTTTGGACAGTTTATCCCCCAACAGAAATAGTGAATCCACAGTGTCTGAAGTAGGAGTTGGCGGGTCTGCCGGTTTGAGCAGAGAAACATGCACCACAGGGTGAATCTTGCTAGTCTCTGGCAGGGCCAAACGATATGCAACCTCGCCGATACGTTCAGTGATCTGGTACGGACCAAAATACTTGAAACCCAACTTGTGGTTGGATCGTTTGACAACCGTTTGTTGCACGTAAGGCTGCAGCTTCAGAAATGCCCAGTCACCATCCTGTGTTGAGCTCGCAACAGGTGTTCTCGGATCAATCCTTGCATCTGGTTCCTTTCAGCCAACCATCCAGACAGATCCGAGGACAGAGTACTCTGAAGATTGGCAATGCCCAAGTGTCGAGGTTGATACCCATACAGTACTTGAAATGGGGTTGTTCCAAGTGCAGAATGGTAGTTTGTGTTGTACCAGTACTCAGCCTGAGATAACCAATAGGCCCACTTTTTGGGGGTTGAGTGTACCAAGCATCTGAGAAAGGTTTCTAAGCTTTGATTCAGTTTCTTCGTTTGACCATCAGTCTGGGGATGATTAGCAGTACTCATATTCATCTTGGTGTCAGTGAGTTTGCACAATTCTTGCCAAATGTTGCTGGTAAATATAGGATCTTTGTCAGTAATCAGTACCTGGGGAAGACCATGAAGTTTATAGATGTTATCCACATATATTTGTGCCACTTGTAGAGCAGTAAAGGGATGACACAAGGGAATGAAGTGCCCATATTTGCTGAACTTGTCAATGACCACCAGGATTGTGTCAAAGTTTTTGCTCTTGGGGAGACCTCCAATAAAATCCATGCTGACCATATTCCAGGCTTCTTTAGGAATGGGCAATGGACTTAATAATCCTGGTTTCTTAATATGCTCAGACTTTGCTTGTTTGCACACCACACATGCTTGTACATAGATTTGGACGTCCTGTTTCATTGCTGGCCAGGCAAACAGTCCCTTGATGCGTTGATACGTGCCCTGGAATCCAGAATGACCTCCAACTCCATTGTCATGCAAAGAAAGCATAATAGCCTGGTGAGCTTCTTTGTTGTGGCCCAACCAAATCCTGTCTTTGTATCGAATCACTCCTTGATGTAGAGTGTAACCTTTGTCATTAGAACCAGTCAGGGCCAGTTCTTGCAGTAATTCCCTATCTGCCTCATACTGCTGGTATCCTTCTGTCACAACAGCTAACCATTTGGGTGTGCAAAAGGAGATAGCAGACAACTCCATTGGGGCAGGAGATCTGGACAAGGCATCTGCAGCTGCATTATCCATGCCTTTCCTGTAGATGATGTTGTATTGCAGACCTAGCAGTTTAAGAAATGCTTTCTGTTGCATGGTACCACTGAGTTTTTGTTCTTGGAGATGTGTCAAACTTTGATGATCTGTGGAAATGGTGAAAGGAGCATGCTGCAGATAAAATTTCCATTTTTCCACAGCAAGGAGCACAGCCAAGCACTCTTTTTCATATGTGGACAGGGCTTGGGCCTTGGGTCCCAGGGCTTTGCTAAGGTAAGCAAGTGGATGACCTTCTTGCACCAGAACAACCCCAATGCCTTGATTACTAGCATCAGTTTCAATTGTAAAATGCTTCTTGAAATCTGGGAGTGCCAAAACTGGTGCTTGAGCCAATGCTGTCTTAAGATGTTGGAAAGCAGCTTCATTGGTTGGTGTCCAAGAAAACACAGTATCTTTCTTCAGTAAATCAGATAAGCTCCTACTGATAATTCCATAATTTCTGATGAATTTTCTGTAGTACCCTGTGAGACCCAGAAATCCTCTGATATCTCTAACACAGGTAGGCCTGGGCCATTGCTGCACAGCTTTGATTTTAGTGGGATCAGTTTGCACTCCTTTGCCACTAATAATATGTCCCAAGTATTCCAGCTCTGTTTGAGCAAAAGAACATTTGCTAAGTTTCAGAAAGAGCTGGTTTTCTTGAAGTATAGTGAAAACTTGATTGAGGTGCTCCAAATGTGTTTTCAAATCTGGACTGTAGACTAAGATGTCATCCATGAAGATAAGCACACAGTGTCTCAGCAAATGGGCAAACAGGGCATTCATAGCCGCTTGGAAAGTTGCAGGAGCATTGATTAAACCAAAGGGCATGACCTTAAACTCATATAGGCCATGATGAGTTTTAAAAGCTGTTTTATGTTCCTCTCCTTCAACCACTCGTATTTGATGATATCCTGATCGAAGATCCAGCTTAGTGAAAAATGTAGCCCCAGCCAACTCATCAAGTAACTCATCCACTACTAGCATTGGATATTTATGGGGCACTGTGACAGAGTTTAACATTCTGTAATCCACACAAAAACGCCAAGTTCCATCTTTCTTTCTGACCAGCAACACTGGTGAAGCAAAAGGACTAGTGCTTTCCTGGATGACTCCTTGCTGTAACATCTGAGTTACTTGTTCTTCAATTTCAGTCTTCTGCATTGGATTGTATCTGTATGGTTTGACATTGATAGGTTTAGCTCCAGGTAGAAGAGGGATTTGGTGATCAAATGACCTGTGAGGAGGGAGTTTGTCAGGTTCTGTGAAGACTTGTTTGTTTGTGCTTGGCCAAAATTTCTTGCACTGCAGGAGGGATGACTTGATCAGTATCAGGGGCTTCCACAATATGATTTAGTTGAATCACTTGGTCCACTGCACCAGTGTTAAGTAACCCTTGCAAATGCTTGCCAGTTATGCCTGTGCAGGAAATGACTTTCTCTCTTATTCTTCTGAGAGTGATCCTGACTCCTTGATATTTGAATCTCATGACCTTCTTTCTCCAGTCCACCCACATAGGGCTCATAGTTTCTAGCCACTGCATGCCCAAAATGATGTCATAAGTGCCCAGGGGTAGCACTTTCAGAGATGTGTTGAAGGTGTTTCCTTGACAAAACCATTGCAAGTTAGGAACCTGTTTGTTACAATGTAACAGTCCTCCATTAGCCACAGTTACTTTAGCCGCTGGTATATCTTCCACTGGGCACTGTAGGTGCTTCACTAACTCTGCACTGATGAAATTTGTGGAACTACCTGAGTCAACTAAGATCAGCAACTGTCTCTTACCAACCATGCCCTGTAATCGGATACTATCCTTTGAAGCAGTGCCCTGGGCTGCATGGACTGACAGTTTCATGAATGCTTCTTCTGCTGTTCCTTTATCGACCGCAGGCTGTTCAGCTGGCTGCTCGGTTTCAGATTGACTGTCCGAAATTTCAGACATCTGTAGAGCCTCAATCAGTTCTTCCAGAACATGAAGTTGGACTGTTGTGGGACACTTGTGTCCTGGACCATATTTCTCGCCGCACTTGAAACATTCTCCACGCGCTCGGCGTTGTGCCCTGAGGTTATCCACTCGATCTGGAGCTCTTTGATGTGTCTCAGGGGGTTTATCTTGTGCTGGTGCTGTTCCCATAATGCCCTGATGCACATAATTTTTGGCGTTGGCTCTGTTTTCCCATCTTTTGCTATATTTGGAAGTATCTTCAGCCAACAATGCCTCTTGTGTCTGTGCCAAGGAGTAAGCTAGATCCACTGAGTTAGGTTGTTGCAGCTTGATCGGCGCACGAATAGCAGGTTTCAGGCCCTCAATGAACCTGTTGATGAAAAAGGTTTCATCGTAGGAGTGGTTATACACAAGCATCTTGTGCATGTGCTCTTCAAACACATGAGCATAATCATCGACAGACTCAGTTTGCTTGAGAGAGAAGAACACATCAATTGCTCGAGAATACTTGTTTCTGTTGAATTTCGCGAACACGGCCACACACAGAGCGGCCCAGCTATCAATAGTGTGCATTGCCTCATACATCTGCAACCAGAGGGCTGCATTTCCTGCAAAGTGCATAGTAGCGAAATCGACCCATAATTCTGATTGAACATTGTACATCCGAAGGTATTTTTCACACTGTTTTTTCCACCACTTGGGGTTATCTCCCTCAAATCTGGGGAAATCAGAGCGAGGAATGCTTGCGGAGAATTTCCCATGGGCAGAGTGAAACTGCGACTGCGGTGATCGTTCATAATCCTCATTGTCATCAGATAACTCGTCAGAGAAAGGAGCGTGCGATTTGGACTGCTCACCGCGATTCTTCTGCTGGAATGACACGCGCAGACCTCGAGTGTCCTGTCCTGAATGGTGCTGATCAGAACCCTGTCGCTCTGTTTGTGGCGGCTCTGTCCGCAGGCCTTGAGTTGTTGTCGTGTCTGTCGGCTGCTCCAAATTGTCGACGCGGCGTACGATCCCGTCCAGCGACTTCCGCATCTCAGCCACAGCCGCGTCGAGGGAATTGTGCGCGACGAGCACCCGCCCCAGCGTCGACTCGGTGCGGGCCAGCGAGCTCGTGGTCGTCGTGGCCAGCGCATCGAAAGCCTTGGCCGAGGAGGAAACGTACTTGTTGAGGGACTCCTGCAGCCCATCCAGACGTCCCGCCGTCTTCGCGCCCGCCTCCGACACCGCCTTGCTCTGCACGATCGTCGCCTGGACGAGCTGTTGCAGCTCGGCGATGGTGAGCTCCGCGGCGGCCATGCGCGACGAGAGATTGGGCTTGGTCGAACGCGCCGTCGGAAAGGTCCTGGATCTACTCAACCCAGCGCAGGTACACCGGAGGTGTTTTGCGCGAGATCACCCGAGGGGATCTGCACCTTTTGCCAGGAATTACAAGCGGATCGAAGGATTGATCGTGAGCTCTGGAGGAAAAATTTCAGATCAGAGGAAGCGGATCGATACACAGCTCTGAGTACCAAATGCTACGTTCCGTAGCACCTCCCTGCGTCACGCCGGGATGTGGATCTCGAACCAAGGAAAATATCTGAGAGAGAAGACTTGGAGAAGGGGAAGGAAGCAGGGAGGAAAGCTTGAATTCAGAACAATAATTGTGATTACAATCCGATGCCTCACACACACGCCACCTGCAGGCTTATATGCCTATTCCCACACACGCCACACGGGCTGGGCCACAAGGGTCCAGTAACACACAGATGGGCCTGGCCCAGGTCGTTGCATTTCTCCATCAATCAAGAAAGAAAATAAGCGAATATAGTTTAGGTGTTGGAAGAGTTTTATGCAATTCTTTATTTTCTTTTCAAGATCACATCTGATGCTCTCTTGAACAGTTAAATGACTCTGCCACCAGTGTTGTATAGTTGTATTTATGCGTTCTGCACTGTTCCCATCGTCTACGGCCCATCCTACAAGTGGGAGTGGGAGGGACAGTTGGAAAATGTTGTGTGATGTAAATCCGAGAAACTTTCTGTAGCTATTTTTTTTACTGGTTTTGCAATAACCATGCCCATCACTCTGTTTGCAGTAGGCTCTCTTCTGTTGGAAATCTAGATTAGGCCTCATTTTTGTGATCATACAGTAATGCTACAAAAGAAAATATCTCTCTATTTGGACTTAAGCAAGAAAACGAAAAGATAATCTCCATATGTCCTGATAGTAGTATCTTAACATCAATAGTGGAGTTCTGTCTGCCAATGCACACTGCTGACGACTATTCTATAAACCATTGTTGGCGTATGCTGGGCAATTAGAAATTCTAATTGTTTTGCAAGATGCTGGTGTATAACCGTGTATGGTTTAGAACTGTGGTTGTTGCTCTGGCTGTAAAATACACCTGTGCTAGCTGTGCATGCTTAGCTTAGCTTTGGATAGTGCGTTGTAAATATTATATCTGAAGATTATTGCATGAAAACTACCTTCCTATTTAATGATCACTCAAACTATGAAAGTTTTGCAGCGGGTTTTCTGAATATATTGCTAATGGAGGTGAATGTGCTTATCAACAACTATGTGGGAATGTTACAGCCGAATTTAATGATTGCTCAACACAGGTTAAATGCTTTACTCATACATTTTTATCATAAAAGGTGAGATATCTAATATTGCTCACTACAGATTCTTGAAATGGTGTCCCTCCTCTCAAAGCCTAATTTTTGTCGTGGAGATCTTGCCAACTTATTGAAGGATGTGCAAGCATGTGAGAGAGATAAATTGCAGCTGGTATGCTTTCAATAACTCCTGTATTGCTGTATGGACTCCAATATAATTCGATGTTTATAAAAAGCTGTATAAAAACACCAGTATACCAAATTTATGTTTTATGTGATTATGGTGACATTATTTTGTTCTGACCTGACGAAGTTTATTATGGAGATGCAACTGGACAGATGAGAAATTAAAGTTGTCTCTTCTGTGCTGTCATTCTAATCGTTTTACTACATGTCAAGTTTACCGTTTCAACAACAACAACAAAGCCTTAGAGTCCAAAACAAGTTGGGTAGGCTAGAGTTGAAACCCATAAGATCTCGAAACCCAGTCATGGTTCTGGCATGTGGATAGCTAATTCCACGCACCCGTCCATGGCTAGTTCTTTGGTGATATTCCAGTCCTTCAGATCTCTCTTTACGGACTCCTCCCATGTCAACTTTGGTCTACCCCGACCTCTCTTGACATTATCAGCACGTTTTGACCGTCCGCTATGCTCTGGCGCTTTTGGAGGCCTGCGTTGTATATGCCCGAACCATCTTAGATAATGTTGGACAAGCTTCTCTTCAATTGGTGTTACCCCAACTCTATCATGTATTACCTCTGTCCCAAATTAGTCGTCTTAGATTTGTCTAGATATGGATGTATCCAACACTAAGATGTGTCTAGATACATCCGCATCTAGACAAATCTAAGTCAACTAATTCGGGATGGAGGGAGTATATCATTATTCCGGACCCGATCCTTTCTTGTGTGACCACATATCCATCTCGACATGCGCATCTTTGCTACACCTAATTGTTGGAAATGTCGTCTTTTAGTTGGCCACCATTCAGCGCCATACAATATTGTAAGTTGAATCCATAGAACCCACCTTTTACCTTTAGGCCCTGTTCGGAAGTTCTCCATCTCTGCGCTTCACCAGCTCCGCGCGTGGAGCGATGCCGAACGGCCCATCTCCACGAAGCCAACTTCAGGA
The DNA here is from genome assembly GCF_018294505.1 of Triticum aestivum. Lineage (NCBI taxonomy): Eukaryota > Viridiplantae > Streptophyta > Magnoliopsida > Poales > Poaceae > Triticum > Triticum aestivum. The sequence continues at coordinate 262,181,936 of NC_057801.1, read as the reverse complement.
AGCCCAACCTTCCTGCAGTGCAATTCCGTGGAGCAGCGAAAGCGTAACTCCTCCAAACTACGAAGGAGGAGTTGAATGAATTTACACGAGAATGCCATCCTGAAGTGAGTTGCGTTACGTTTCGATTAGAAAAAAACACTCCCGAGCGAACTAGCAACCTCACGACCCCAGTGTCAGACTAGCCCTTGCCTCTCCTCGCTGGCCCATGCTGCCGAACGCTTGGCCGCTCCCATGCGAAGCTGGCTTGGGCTGGCTACCAGAGAAGCTGGCCTCTTTGGGAAGCTAGAGAACTTCCGAACGGGGCCTTAGTGGCACTCTCTTGTCACAGTCTCACAGAAGAAGCCAGAAGCTTGGCGCCACTTCAGCCAGCCATCTTTGATTCGAGGGCTTACATCTTCATCGATACCACCATCCTTCTACAAATTTGATCCCAAATATCTAAAGGTGTCCTTCTGAGGTACCACCTGCTCATCAAGGTTCACCTCCTCGTGCCTGTAGTACTGAAACTGTACCTCATGTACCTTTCAATTCTAAAGTCTGTCTCCACAAAACTTTCTATTAACCCCTGTCCGGCTATCGTTGGCTGGCACCACATCGTCCGCAAAGAGCATACACCATGCGATATCTCCTTGTATATCCCTTGTGAGCTTATCCATCATCACCAACGCAAAAAGATAAGGGAGCTGACCCTTGGAGCAGTCCTATTTTAATCAGAAAGGCATCGGTGTCGCCATCACTCGTTCGAACACTTGTCACAACATTATTGTACATGTCCTTGATGAGGATAATGTACTTTGTTGGGTCTTTGTGTTTCTCCAAGGCCCACCATATGGCATTCCGCAGTATATTATCCAAGTCAACGAACACCATATGCAGGTCCTTCTTTTACCTTTTTGATTAGGGAAAATTGAATTAGCACCTCAAACCGAAAAGACTTGTCAATTTTCATTTGCAATCATTGTTTGAACCGCAACATCCATCTATGCATCCATTCAGTTGTCTCACAGGGATAAGTTGGTTTGCGCATGATAGTATCTGCTCTAATAGCATAATAACCATTCCGATCTCGTACTGCGGTAGTACTTCGCCTACTTTACTGATGTTAGTGCTTTAACACATTCTTCTCCATCGGCATTACCTGGATTTAAATTTATACTATGTTTTGCGACAAATGCAACCTCTGTTGTTATCATCATCTTGTATACTGTTTTTGCTGCACTTTTTTAGTCAAAATTTCCCCCAGTCACTTGTCAGCTTGTTCATTATATTTCTGGTTGGTTGGATCAGACAGCTAGGATTCAGGTGTTGAAGAAGGCTGGCCGTCCTTCGGAACGCCTGGTAAACCATGAGCACTGCAGGTCAAGCAGCACATCCCAGCATGTGTGTGCGAACCTCAAGGAGATAACTGAGGCTTCAGGCACTGAGGACGCAGAGGCGGATGCAGAGTACGACGCCGCTCTGAAGGAGGCAATACAGGGCATTCAAGAGGCAGTGACTAGCATAAACGAGCATATGGAGGAAGTGCGGTACGAGATCGACGCCCTCGAGGCTGACACGGTTGATAGCAGGCTGAGTGAAGTCGAGGAAGCGTTCCCGGATGCTCTGTTGATAGAGTAGAAGAGTGATAGGTGCTGAAGTCTTAGGCCAGGGAAGGGTTTCTATTTGGAGAGTTAGAGCTGTTTTCATATTGTTTATTTTCGTGACAAGTGAGATTGGATAGCTTGTTTCTACTAACAACAAACAATATTTAGCGTGCTAGCTATTTGAAAGAGGTGATATGAAGATTTTATTTTAGCTGATGTGCGGTGTTGTTATTTCAAATTTTGTCCGGAGCCCTTGCGTGCGCGCTTGACTAGAGTCCTGTAATCCGGATCTGAACGAGGTCCAACGATGTCTCTTGCTCAACCGAACTGCCCTCTCCTAGACTCCTACCCACTCCACTGCGGCCCGAGCCCGGCTGCCAGCATGCAGCCTCCTCCAGCTTCCTGTGCCATTCTTCGGCACCAATAACCAATGGATCATCGTCTCTTTAGAAAATACATGTACTCCCGAGCTCAAGTGCTCTCTAATAAACAGTAAAATCGAAAAACAGTAAAAAAATTCAAAAATAATCTGAATTTTTTGGTGCAAACTTTGACATATGTTTTCCGTGCTTACAAAAATTTATCATAAGATGGCATTTCTGGAAGTCGTGGTAAAAAGAGAAACTCGATGCTCCCAATATGCTATTTCCGAAAGCATTTTAGAGTGTTGTGTTTTTTTTTGCCAAGAATTCCACGAATGTGATTTCGGGATAAAAAATTGCAAGCACTGAGAACATTTGTCTAAGTTTGCACCCCCCAAAAAAATCATTTTTCTTTTCTTTTTGGAATCCACTGTTCATCCGGAGCTCAAATGAGCTCGGGAGTAGAAGGGGACTTTCGCACCTACGGGTGGTATTCTTCACCTGTTGGGTTCTATGCTAGGGTGCGTCGACTGCAAATTAAAATTTCCTACGCGCAGAACAACCAAGAACATGCTATGGGAGATGGATCACAGATCATTACCACTAGACGCGCAGTGCCGTGCAGCGGAAGGAGAGTTGGGGCAGCGCGTCCGCGTGGATCGTCTCCTCCTCGTCCGACCTTCCTCGAACAACCTTTCGTCCGATCCCACGTACAAGTTCGCCGGAGCGGCGCAAGTGCACCGCCTCTAACGGTATCCGCGCGTGCAGGAGGAACACCGTGCGGCGGACTGCTAGGTCCGATCACATAGTCGGCAGCGAGTGGAGGTGGCTATTCGCAACACATGCAAACCCTAGTCGCAGCGCCGAAGCGATCTCACATGAGTGTGCAGCACCTCCACTTTATATAGGCGTCCGTCGCGGGCTCAACACTTGGGCCTCGCACGGACCCTAAAGCCCACATGTCTACTCGGCCACAATCCGAATACAGCTCGGATCACATCCGACCAGTGTCCTCGGATCCGACCTCGTAGGTTTCTTCCCTTAAGCGCGCGACCCCTTAGGTTCAAGTCAGCTTGGTCGCTGTTCGGATCACCTCCGACCTGCACGGTTGGTAGCGGCCTCTAGCAAGGCGTGCCGACCACCAAGCAGACTATGAAGCTGGTTAGGCGAACCTGTACAACGTGTCACACTTCTGTTCCCTTTGCCTCACGATATATGTTGTCGGGCTCAAGGCGAGACTGTCATCCTTGTGCTAGCCCGACCTCTTTCTCGTTCCAGTGATACCGACCACAAAACGGATTATCTCATAATCCCTGTCGCATGGCCATGCTTATCCTGGTCGGATCACACGAGGGGCCCAGAGTATATCTCTCCTGATCGGAGGGGCAAATCCCATCTTGCTCGACCATGTCACGCAGCATGGGACTGGACAAACCCAAAACCTACCTTTGTAACTACCCAGTCACGGAGTAGCGTTTGGTCGGCGCAAAGCAAGTCTGTCACCATCTCGAGTACATGCGTCAGCTCAGGTGTTAGGACATAGAATGTATATTGTACGAGAGACTCACAGATGACATATCGCTGCATCTCATAGTTGGGGCTGTCCGACTCGGACCTTATCTCGACTCGGATCCGACTACGTCGAATCCGACCAGACCTTTCCAAGTCCATATTATGCGGTTAGCATCCAATGCTCCATGGCTAGTGAGACCAAGCCATCGACCGTGTCATATGCTAGTCTAGTCGGCTGCGCGTCCACACAGCCCTTTCGACTAGGGACCTTTTAGGACAGTCGTCATACAATGCATAGTCCCACAAACAAGTCACGTACTTGCTGATACACATCATTGATAATGTCCAAGGACTATCTTTATTCATAAACACATAGGAAATATCATCATACATGATTGCCTCTAGGGCATATCTCCAACATCACCCTCTTAGGTTGCATTTGCAATGTTGGAGTTTTGCTACCCATAAGGATTTCTGAACGAAGAACTAGAGCAAGAAGCAGCCTAGCAGCAAACCTATCTAGATCTAACCTAGATCGGGGAGAGAGGGGGCATCAAAACGCAAGGGGTGGGCCATAGGCTTGGGTATCCTTTGGTGTGCCCCTCCCCACCTAAATATGCAAGGAGGGAGGGGGTCAGCCGACCAGGAGATGGAGTCCTCCTGGGACCCCTCTCTGTTTATTTTAGGGAGCCCTCTCAAGTTGGTTTGCCCTCCAAGCTAGGGGACCGGTCGATTTGGGCCCATTTGGGCTTCTTGCCCCTAGGCAATCTGAGGGTGGCCCAATGGGAACTCGAAAACATTCTATAAGTTTTCGGAACCTTTGGTAAGCTTCTGATACATAGGGGACCTTCCAGAACCCCCCCCCCCCTGAACACCTCAAGGATCATCTGAAACTCTTTCGAGACCCTTCTCATTCTCCATCATATCATAGTACTCCTACATGTTGCTAGTCGTTAAACATGTGATCCTACAGGTTTGGTAATATGTGGACATGTCCAGACCACCTTCAGGTCAATAATTATTAGAGGGTTTTGGACAACCACATATCAGCAGCGATCATTATCGAGCGAACCTTTTGTTATCACACGCAACTCCCTTTACCTTGCGTTACATTACAAAACCCAATGTGAGACTTTTACAGTATCACTGCAATCAACACCTTGATAACTATACCTAGTTATCCTCGTTACGAGTCTATACTCTTCTCTTGTTTTCATATTCCGATATCCCCGTGACAAACAGCTTAGTCACTATAACTGGCTAGGCAATGCTAGACATCGTAATACCGAGTGGACCTGGAATGTATCTCTCTATCGCCGGAGGGGCAAATCTCGATCTTAACATACCGAACACCACACCATACTTTTCTGGTGTATCTGAAAGTTGCCTTTATTATTAGCCGGTTATGGAGTAAAGTTTGGCAACCCCAAAGTAACAATCCGGTATCCGAGTCTGCGATATTCCCATGGTCTAAGGGCGTAAGTAAATGTTAGCACTTTATATGAAAATACCAATAACATATTGATGACGTGATACCGTAGTATTTCATAAGTTGGGTCTATCCAACACCATCATTAACCTAACAATGTGTTCTCATTACTTTTAGCATCCTTATTACACTAGCAATGCCCATGGTCTGGTTCGCAAAACCAACACTACATGAGCTAGTTCAGAGGCCCGACTAGGGATCTGTTTGGCCTTTATCTTTCTACACATGCAACTAGGTTTTCCTCCAAATCTTACATTCAAGACCATTGCAATTCTAGCATATAAATATGAACTTAATTACGAAGATGAAAGTAGAATAATAACAACTTTATTATTGCATCTAGAGCATATTTTCAACAAGATGCATGTTCAAATGTTGATACATCAATTTATCTATGTAATGCAATGCAACTATAATGTAACGCGATGTCATGTGTCGTGGCAGTTTTTTTTACTTGGGCGACCTTACCAACGGGTGTGGGACATGCTCGCACTAGCAGGGTCTTGCATTAGTGGCGGTTGAGAATATCCACCCACCACGGGTAACATGTATACAAGTGTCGGGTGGTCACCGTCGCTCGCCATCGGTAAGTGGATTACGAGTGGCGGGCAGTAACCAGTTCTGCATTAGTGTTTATTTATTGTATTATTGTAAAATATTTATTTGTATAAACATAATAGAATGAAAATTCTCATGCATGTTGGCATATAGATTTTTTTTTCCTATGCATGATTGCATGTGCGGCGTTTAGTGCTCGGGATACATGGAGCCCTTTATTTGACACATTAAAAAAATCATATTCAAAGTTAAAAAAAATGGATCTATACTACATGTGTTTGAACTTTGACAAGAAATACATTGATTTGCGAGGTACAGAAAAAGTGAAAATCGTTGGTTTTTATAGTGAACACTGCACAAATTGTTCACTGTTTTCAAAATCACCAATTCTCATGAAAATTTGCATACATCCATATGGCGTTGTGTTTTCGTTTTCAGGATTTGAAACTTTGAAACATTTGTTTTGATTTTTTTAAAATGAGCTCCATGGAGCTTGAGCCCCAAAACTCATCTCTAGTTGAGGTGGACCTTATTCCTATGCACGTTGCATATTCAGAGAAATAGGTTAGTGGAGACTAGCTATTTAGATATACCCTTTCAATTCTTTGATGTTCATCCAAGCTGCAACTCATTTGAATTTGCATTTTCGCATGACTCGACAATGACATATAGCTATTAAAACTTATGTTGAGGTAAGTTCAAAGGCAACCTGAACCTTTTTACTCTCCATAATTATTGTCATGGTTTTAGCTCAAATTACTTCTTTTGTTTACGAGGAAGTTGGAACAGAAAAAAAATGCTCAGCAATACCAACCCTTTTTTTTGTGAGAAAGCAATACCAAAGATATCACGCAATCCTCTCTTTTTTAGATTATTATAGCTTCACATGGGTTACAAATCATCATCCACTGGATCGACCTTCGTCGTCAAAGCAGCTTCATGATGTCATCGAACGTTACCACAACATGATACTAACAAAAATGCAAACAAAGGATAGTGACTCCACACCTTACACGGGAGAGATACTTTGTGCATTTTTCAAATGATCTCATGGTTTCACATGATGACATAACATGTACAATTTCTATACATGATGGTTTGCCAACGGCAAAAAGAGGTACGTGTCATGACTCAAGTGTGCATATATGTAGTAAAAGTCACATGCTTTTTACATCACAAAATGTAATAAGTATTTTATTACTTCCAATTTTAAAACCTTTACAAGTGAGATGGGCAGGCTTGATTTTCAAAAGAAAATAAGACCCTCGAATCAGTAGGAAAAGATCATATTGTGTTTTTATATTATATAAGTAAAGTTTATGTATAAAAAGGCAAAAGGAAACAAAACAAAAGTAGGATGCATAATAGAGTAGAGATACATGAGATGGAGACAAAGATCGACTGGAAAAGACTGGAAAATTTCACATAAATGAAATGAAAGAAAAGCAAATATAGATTGTACAGGTATTAAAATGCTGGATCAGGATTTCTTTGTGGGGAGATGCTTTTGCTATGACCCCTATATTTCCTACATTATCAACGGAAAATGCTCTTAGTTCT